>NC_052111.1:2092310-2105355 GCF_012273895.1 Zerene cesonia | reverse complement strand
GTTATATATTTGATTTATATTCTATACCAGTCGATGCCAAAACAACAACGGTTTGCTTAAGTTGCTAAAGCGAAATGTGCTGCATATAGTATGTACAAATAATATTTTTTGATGCATGACGCAGGTTAGTTAAGAGGTACATCTATATATATAAAATTCTCGTGTCACAGTTTTCGTTGCCATACTCCTCCGAAACGGCTTGACCGATTCCTCTGAAATTTGGTAAGCATATTGGGTAGGTCTGAGAATCGGCCAACATCTATTTTTTATCCCGATATTCCTACGGGATACGGACTTACGCGGGTGAAACCGCGGGGCGCAGCTAGTATAAATATATTATCGACTTAGTTTTAGAAAAATTCTTAACCCAATTACAAATTTCATCCTACAAAAAAGTGGTTAGGTACTTAAGTTTCAAAATTTTGGTTATGTAGGGGTAATCTTCGAAAACACTGTTCCGATCATAAAAAATATTTCAAAAACAGAATATTAATTATAGGGCAAGTTTTTGAGGGAAACGCAGACAATTTATGCAACACTAGCAGTTCGCCCCCGCTTCGCCCGTGGTACATATATAGCCTCTGTCACTCAGCGAGGTTGCACCTTTCTAATGGTGAAAGAATTTTTAAAATCGGTCCAGCAGATTTTGATTTTATCCATTACAAACAATGAACAAAAAAATCAAATGTTTCCTCATTATAATATTAGTATAGAAGTATAGATAAAGAGAGAGAGAGAGAAACTACCGATGTATTTCTATATTAAACTCTATAACAGACTTAGATTCATCCTCTTCATCGAAACCCAATTTTATATCTTATGATTTTACAAGCAGAACATATTTATAGAACAATAATGTTTAACGAAATGTCTATCAATGCCCTTCATAATACATTTCGAATTAAGAGTTAAATAAACTCATTATTGACGCGAGATTACTTTTGATAATAACCAACATATACCTACACATAGTATGTGTATGTATCTATATAGTGGAGCAAATCCATGACGCAATACCACAGCAAAGGGCAGCTGTAAAATAAGCTATCATATAAAACTCTTACTATAGAGAGAGTAGAGAGTAGTAGTTCAATTTTCCAAAACAACGTGCGTTGCTGTTTATATTTGGCCGAAACACACTAATATTTTTCAGCATCGGTTTCATTATAAAGGTAGGGATAGTTATCATAAATCGTAGGGCAAATTCGGCCAAACATCTGCGCCTAACTACGATATGAGGTCATCGGCTTGCACGCTCAACCGATAGCGGAGTTCCAATTGACCTCCATTGCTAACTGTTAAAACAACAATAATGCAACATTGCCCTTTGTACCATCACGAGGGAAATTAGGACGCTTTTACTTGTTACAACAAATTTATATGTTTAATTGATAGTTTGAATTGATGGTAGTATTATGAGTTTTATTCATTTCTGCTTTAAATACAATCACTAAGTACATAGTATAAAACAAACTCGCTTTCTCTGTCTGTCCCTATGAACGATTACGTCTAACAACGAAAACTATGCAACGTATTTTGATAATTTTTTACAGATGGAGTGATTCAAGAGGAAGGTATAATTTAACATCTATTAAACTACTCCGAATTTACGAGTGCGAAGCCGCCGGCAAAAGTTTGTATTATATAAAATTAGCTGTGCTATGCGGTTCAATCCGCGGACGAACCCGGGGACAAAAGCTGAAAATTCCTGTAGCTCATATGTTGTTCATATACATAAGCTACATCAATGCCAGTATCAACAAAATTCGTTTAGTGGTTTAAGTGTTATAAACATAGACCCATTCAATGATCCTCATAAACATTTATAATAGTAGTAGGAAAGGATGTGCATTTTTTTACGCAACATTAAATTTTTGGCTATATGTAGATAGTAAAGTTTATGCCGTATTATATTTAAGATCTACAGTCCCATCCGTGTTAATCCTAGCTTCGGTGACCAGGTCGTTTGGACACAGAATTGTAATTCTGCTGTTGTACTGAAGTACGATTCTGAGATAGCAATTAGTCAGACAGCAATTATTCTTGGATGACATTTAATACAAAAACGGCACTGTTGCATGGTTAGCAGTGACACTATCTACGGACGTTTATGAATTAAAACTTATACAAGAGGAGTAAGGTTTACAATTCAATACGTTCTTGCTTGACTAAAGAAAGTGCATCATGAATACCATGGCAAGAATTCTAATGAAACTAACAACAGGATCTTCTATTAAATATTAATTCGCATGAGGTGATTGATGAGATTCTGTTATCAAAATAAGGAATGCATTTTTTTTTTATAAATATGTTCATGCTCTTAGAATAACATACCAAAGTTGAAATTATTCAATGAAGTAAATTACTTTATGTGATGTCAGGTTTAGATACGATACATGTGTCATATTCATTTATATTCACAGGAAGCCAATAAACGTAATAATATGCTATTGTTTAAGTCAGCTTCTCCAAAAGAATGGTTTCGCCTTGGCCGAAATCAAATTGGACTGTGCCTAAAAAATAATATCAGCAGCAAGTATTATAACGAATTTCAAACTAAAATTTTATCAATTTTAAAACATTAAATAGACCGGTTACATTACGGAAATCGATAATACAACTCATATAGGACAAGGCCGAAGTAAGATTTATATTATTACGTAATTTATTAATATATATTGTTTTTAACTCTGCTCGGTACGGCCATTTTGCATATTTTTATTATTTGAACGTGAATTTTACGTGTCGCATAAAACTGTTTTTTTTCTGATAAAACTAATGTACGCAATACGCATTGAGGCGTGCCTGGAGTATTTTAGGGTGTAACCAACAGAGTCCACGATGACAGTGAAGGTCATATAAAAGACAATAAATAAATACATCCTTATTGTAAGTGTTAAAGATTTCGTTTTTGGGATAGAGAATTGTCGTACAAGTTTGATTGTTTAAGCAAAAACCAACAACATTTTATTGTGCAAATGTCTAGGATACAAGTGATATAACAGAAAAGAGCATTAATTAGTTGAATGTAGTGTGACTAAATATCAGCCCTTGTCATTCTTACGTGGAAGTCTTTTTAAAAACGGGTCCCTATTTCAAAGACTCAGCTGTCCATGTCTGTCTGATGAACCGTGACAGTAAGAAATTTGAAAGAAGAAGTGAAATTTCAGAATGGTGATGGAAACGGGTCTTGGAGACTCCCCCACTTATCGCACAAAACCCAATTTATATATTACATGCCACTTTTTGACGCCGGTCTTCTGTGGCTGTGATACTTGCTGATACGAGCTGGCTCAATTCATGCCCGAAGCGGACTCGAAAGCGGACGAAGAAGTATTCGCACTACACTTTTAAAAATTAATGTAAGGATAATTAATAAAAAAACCTGTCGTAGGTATACCACACCGCGCAACACGTAATGAGCGACAGGGTAAATAGTTTGTTCAGTAAGTTCACTGTTTACACTAAATAATGCTTTTTTAACATTTTTAATATTTGAATATAAGCATAATATTGTTTTTAAAAACCGATTGTAAGTTGCTATTTAAATTTCATAAACTGTGATTGTGATATATGAAATAGTCGTTGTTTATAAAGGTTTCCTCTCGTCTCGAAATTTTTAACGTCTTAAATACTTCGAATGGAACATATTGCGCTTCATAAGCACTTAAGATAAATGTTTAGCACTAACGGACAAGGGCCATCAAATGTAATTTCATAATGTGACATTAAAGAAGTGTAATGTGTAATTTAACATTAAATAGCGGCTTCCTTATAAAGCAGTTCGGGGCATTACTACTATGTAATTCTTTTTGTACGATATGTATGTTTTATATACTTTCATATATACACTGCAGAACATGAATATGATAGGTAATTTGTTATTACATATGATTTAATAATTCCGTATTTAATATAATGAATATTGAATCACGAGGAGTAGTAAATGTAGAAGTAAGTAGTGTGGGATTTACTTATTAGTCGACAAACATAGGCAAGGTATCAGAGAGATTCATAAAACGACAAGAGAAATACAAGTTGTAAAGTTGAATGGATTTTTTAATAATTGAAATGTTACCTTGGCACAAAATTTTTATATGAAGATATTGCTCATTAAATTCTACAGAGCAACATTGCTGGGAACTACACACAAAAATACACCGAGAACCTAACTCTTATTTACATTGTAGGTGCATCAAAATATTTTTGTCTGCATATATTGAAAATGACTAAATAATTAGTGATTTAAGACACTGAAATTAATTTCGGGTGTATGAGGCAGGCAGCTATGGTCTTAAAATTTAAGAATTGTAAAATTAAGCCGTGCATTTTGCTAAATTCTATACATCTTGTCAACGTCAATTATATAACACAGGTATTTTGTTAAATCCTCAAAGTCCAAACGTCAATCAATATGTTCATACTTTAGAAGTTAAACAATAACTTTATCTTACACAAAGAAGATTGTTATTATAAGTAAATGAGTATCTTCCGGAATATTCCATAGTAGGCGAATAGTAACGACATGAAATCATATGAAACCACCAAAACTTCCAGCTCTCACTGAGAACACACGCGTTGGTAAACAGAGTCACATGCATTGTTTCGCCTTGTTTTGTTTAGTAATGAGACCAAACGTGTGTTAATTTACACACTTGCAATTTATCTACAATTGTATTATGTAAATGTATTATTACTCAGATGTGCTGCATCATATTGCACAGTATATGCCCCAAAATTTTTTCCAATTATAAGCATTATTTCTAATATTTTGGCTTGAGTTTGTTCGTAATATTAATAAGTCGATTGCTTAAGTAGGTATTCAGTGTCCAAATTTCTTAAACACATCTAATAAACCAGTTGTCAATTTATTCACATATTAATGTCAGGCATTTTATTCCAAAGCTATCATGTATTGAATACATAATATGCCAATAAGGTGATTAGATTATTTAAATGTCGGAACTGCGCGGAAAGTGGATTTCGCTGGTCTCTAGCGCACGGCCGGCCGACGTTACACCGCAATTCACTTGCGCAACAACTCTTGCGTCAAGGCGAGCCTCCGGCTCCGGTTCAATCCTCTTGATATATAGGTACTTAACTGTTGCTTTAGTTATGCGATATATTAGTGCACTCTATACGGCCGCGAAGTTTCACAATATTGTGTATAAGTATTTATATGTTTAATGTGTTAACCTCATATAAACCTCAAATACATCACTCAAAAATATAGTAACTAAACTTATATTATAAATAGCAAAGATTTAATTTTTTGTTTGTTCATATAGCTGTGACGATTTTATTTATTTTATAAGGATAAAAACTATCCTATGTTCTTTCTCGGGCCTCAAAATATCTCTATAGCAAATTTCATCCCAATCAGTTTATTAGTTTAGGTGTGAATAAGCAATTCACATTTAAAATACTAATCACATTGTACTGTTCCCATGATCAATTCTATTTGCCTCATTATTATAATATTTGTTTGATAAGGAAATAAATGTATTAACACAATGTAACCTATTATCACACTGTCATACATAGTCAATGCAAAAATAAAATATTTAAATTTTCAACAGTACAAGCATTATCAAAATAATGATTGTAGTTATTTGTCTTGCCTGTGCTATCAGTGCTTCAAACGTAATGAACAATTTATAGTTAATGTTAAGTATAATATGATTAGGATCATTATACACATTTTCATGTTATTTTTATTAATATTGATCATTTATGACTATGGCTTTTAAGTTTGAATTGTATTATGACTCAATATAATGGTAATTGCGTCCGATCATATGTATGTGTCTGCACAATGTCATAGAAAATAATAAAATTCATGTAACTTTGTGCAGAACTTAAGCTGAATCTGATAGAGGTTCTTATAGTGATGTGTTAAATCTTTCATTGGTTTTGTCTGTCTTCTGTGACGGAATGGAAATGGAAATGGAATGACATTACACTATAGGATAAATAAAATAGGGAGTACTTGGGGTTTCTGCATTCTTGAGCACTGCATTTTTTGCAAAGTCGGCTAACATCAAATAAGATTGGCAACCATGACTGCGATTCAGAGAGGAGCATACCTAACTTTAGAATTTTGAATGTATACATATATGAAACATAAACTGAAGAAGTTATTGTTTCATAAGACGATGAAGTTTCTAATTAAGATTGTGATACACAAATCAATTATATTTAAATGAACAGTTTTAATTATATCCAAATTGAATGAATGAGTATATTACCTAGTTCAGTAATAATTGTATTAGAAGCAATTAAGTAGGTCAAGATTGTCTGTGTATGGTCAATAAATACATTACTAGTGCTACAAGTGAATAATAACTAAGATATATATAGCCATAACTTTATTAAGTATGTAAGTGACTTTACATGTTACCCATACAACTAAATTAGAGTGGATTTGCTAAGACAAAATAAAAATAGGTAAAAAAAGAAGCAAAAAACACACTTTGATGAGAGAATCAACTTAAGTGTGTCACTTGCTTTTAAAGAGTATAAAGTGGGTCAAAATCGAGTCTAAAGGAGTTTGTTACATACAAACATACAGGGGAAAGACTCACAGGATTGGGCACAAGATTCATTAACTTTAATAAAAAAACGAAGAAATTTGATAAACATATTAAGTCCCATTACTCATTTATGATTATAGAAATGACACTTTCATGTCACCAAATAAGTTGTTTGTTTATAACAACAAGGCAGTCTGAAGAACTTGTAAAAAGTTAATACTATTAAACATTTACATTATGGTGATGTAGACTAATAAGTATGATATAAAAATAAAATGTAATTTAATAATTGAAGATCTTAATTTAACTATACAATAATAAACATAAAATAGCCTATAAACTAGAATCCCTAACATTAAATGTGACTTGCATTGAAATATTATTTATTTACTTTAATGCAGTCATGTTAAAATATGTACTACAATGCAGTAATATTTATAACTATTTTGTCAATATTCATTGCAGGTTGCTTTTCTTATTCAAATAATCTAACAAACATCCTAACAACAAAAAATAGCAACAAACAATGCAATCATTTTCCGGTATTGATGAAAGAACACTATTGCTTACACGCGAATGGACAAGGCCAAGCACTGACATTTTTGGTTTAGAAAGTAAATAAAAATCTGATTAAAGCAATAAATGTAGTCAATCTTTTTTAAATTTGGAAAATTCCACACACATAAGCTTGAAATCATAATTTTTGCATTAGCTCGTTTAATTAGGACACCTTTATATGGCTGTTATTATCCTTACTAATATGGATTGGGGAACAGAGACTGGTGAATTAGGAATACACCAATCTCAGTTACCTCTCTAAAATCATAATCGAATGAAACAAAATGAAATGCTTTTTTATTTACTTACTGTCTGATTTATCTTCAATATGCGCACAGGTAAAACAATTCTTTTGTGAAAGGATCTCACTAAACACTTAAAGGTTTTTCAACACACTGACTAATCAAAACGTAAGCAAATTATTTTAACTGCACTTTGGAGATAATCTTAAATTAGTGGTGGATTCACATGTAGCAAAAATTATTTGTTATTTGACAATAAATTTTTAAATTCTAATGAACTCGCACTACACAACACACGTCGAACGAAATTCTCACTGGATATTTTTCTATGTATTCTGTTGTCTCTGGTTTCCAGATGATCGGTGTGAAGTCAGTTTCAGTAGAAAGCAAAACAATCTCAGCTGTTATAAAGATACTAGCGTCCTCTGGTATGAACAAAATTAATACAAGTAGTGGAATACTGCCATCTGTTATTTACTTTTATTAAGCTGCATATTTCTTATTCCCTAGAATATTAATGATTTTCGAATATGCTTCATAGGTGGCAGTTAACAAAATAAAAATATATCTACTGAGAGAGAGTGGCAAAGGTGTATTAGATGTATAACAGTATAAATAGATTTAAAATCAGACATTCATAAATTGTCTAGGTGACTGTTTGCTTAATTTAATCGCCATAATTTTAGACATCAGTTTAACGAGACGAGGTGCTAATTAGTTACTAGACGAGGTAACATTTTCGTTTATCAAGACTGAGAGTTAAGTAAAGAAATACGCCATATTATTTCTTAAATAATAACAAAGTATATTCTTAATATTCTTATTAGATACACTTTATAGTTGCGTGTTTTTTAAATATACAATAGGAAATCTACATAAATAAACTAAAATAACTAATAATAAATAATTCTTACATTTTGAACAATGTTTAAGATTATCAAGAAACTGTTCCTCGCGTTGTCGCGTGTCGCGTGGAACCCGGCTAAATGTAGCCTATGTTTTATCTTAAAATAGATTCCAACAGAGGTTTCTTCTTGAAAGAGCATCAAACACATCAAACATCCATACATTTCTGAAAACTTTCACGTTTATAATATTATAGTAGGATAAGGTATTAGCACCCAGCTAAAGAGTGTGGGTCCTTATACATTAATTAATAGAAACAAAACTTAACTACTTGTTTTTGTGGGAATACTAAGAATCATATTGTTTTTTTTCTGAGACATTCTGTAAATTTCGTGCTAAAATTATATAAATATAACTATTTATAAACATAAGAAATTTTAGAGTATCTATCAGATGCCTTGATTTCAATATTTATACCAGACTTAAAAAGGATGAAATATTGAACAATTGACACATTCTCGACACATTGTTCTATTTTATACATGCAACGGGTTTTTGCCATCAAAATCACCAAACGCAAGTTGCTTTGTTAAATCAGTGGACCGACCGAATATAACCTTCACATATTTATAAGACTGAACATCATTGCAAAACTACTCTTAGATGTTTACCGGGAACTTGGAGTTTGCATGCAAAATAAAACATACTTAATTTCGTTTAATATTTCGAGCGCTATTCAAGTGTTGAAAGATTGTTATAAGATATTCGTTGTGCGTATTCAAGGAATAACAATAACATTGCTTTATACTACGTACACGTACGTAACATAACTGATAGATGCATATGTGTATTATATAATGATCAGTCTGAGCTGTAATGCTCTTGTTCTGAACGAGTTGATGAGTTGTGGTAGGTAGCCAATCAAAAGAACATAATATTATACTGTTCTGTATATCACCTGTTCTGTAGAAATGTGGATAATAATAATGGATATTGAAAATATGTGTGTATTATGTAAGACATATATATATGATATATATGTAGATATATATATGAGACATTTTTTGTGTGAAAGTAACAAACATCTATCGATTCATCCAATATTACAAAAGTTTCGCGGTTATATTAGACAAACAAATAAAATTTAATAAATAATAATGTTTTATAAATAACCTATATATATATCACGCTCAAAGACTAAAAACTCATTGAGCGAAACCATAGCTCACAGTGCGTTGTGGTCACACTAAAAGAGCCATCGCGAAATTTATGTTGTGGTTCTAATGAAAAGGCTCACATCGTGTTGCAGCAAAGAAGAAATGCCACAACTCGTTCTGAGCATAAATTAGTTTACCGTAGCAAGATGGACAGGAATTTGTTACGCTTTCACGCCTAAACCACTGAACCGATTTTGATGAAATTTGGTATGATGATAGAACTGAACTTGGGAAAGGACATAGGATGCTTTTTATTCCGAAAATAAGTGAAGAAGGGGTTGAAATATGGGATAAAAGTTTGTATGGAAGTTCCTTATTGTCAAACATAAAATCATGTAAGATTCTATCACACCTAAACCACTTAACCAATTGTGACAAATAGTCCAGACCGAAAGAAAATCTATAGGCTGCTCCTTACCATATCGCGCGATATAACCGAATTCCATGCAGGCG
Source organism: Zerene cesonia (assembly GCF_012273895.1). Classification (NCBI taxonomy): domain Eukaryota; kingdom Metazoa; phylum Arthropoda; class Insecta; order Lepidoptera; family Pieridae; genus Zerene; species Zerene cesonia. Next base: position 2,095,506 of record NC_052111.1, on the reverse strand, counting down.
AAGCCGCGGGTGGATAGCTAGTACTTTATATAACTTTTAATTGTCAAAAAAAATTTGGATTAAAATTTAAACGTTACAGACTTTTAAGGTTGGTAGGTACGTTGTATTTAATTTTCAATTAAACCAATTTTCATTTACTTATTTTGTTTTTAAATCATGCAAATGTTAGTAACTGGCTTTATAGTCAACCAAGCAATGTTCAGAACGCATGGCTCTACTATCCGTACCACGCTCTATGCTTACTGGTACAAATCGTTAATATGCGAATAAATCTTACAGATGCATTATTATTTACAATCATACAAAGAATTGCTAAAAGTATTGTGAGAAAATTAGTCCGTTACAAATGGTTGCATATTTGCTGCCACTACGGGGACACAGGCATCCCATGAGGTTTAGGAGGATAACAATATAATAATGACAATGATCTGTGAGTGATTTTTCAACATTCTGGTGCTAAAACAAAAAGAAAATAGTTTTATATAATATATATATATATATATACTAGCTGCGCCCCGCGGTTTCACCCGCGTAAGTCCGTATCCCGTAGGAATATCGGGATAAAAAATAGATGTTGGCCGATTCTCAGTCCTATCCAATATGCTTACCAAATTTCAGAGGAATCGGTCAAGCCGTTTCGGAGGAGTATGGCAACGAAAACTGTGACACGAGAATTTTATATATATAGATATATATATATAACGTGTGGCAGTTTATTACAACAACAACAACAAACGATCTGATAAATGTTGCTTTCCTTAAATTGTTGCCTGTCAAAATAGTAAGATTATATTATTTCCTATGATATTATAAATGCGAATGTTACTATTCCTGTCTGCTTGTCTCTTCTTCACTTCTAAACCCATAAATTTGGGTGTAATTTGGTACACATGTAGATTGAGACCAGAGAAGCGGCATAGAATAGTTTTCACAGAAACAGTAACTATGTCGGCAAAAGCCTTGGACTAGCTATATTTTCTTTCTCACCCGCGCAGGGTGGAAAGATATTATAAAATAAAAAAATATTAAAATAAACACAGCATGTTATAAAATGTTTCTCGGTCGGATACAAAATTGCCCACGTAATACGTAAATAGGATTGAAACAATAAAAATAATATATTTACCTAATTGATTCAATTTTCATGAGTGTTATATATTTCTCAGTTGTTATATATTTTATTAGGTATTATTGTTTTCATATACTACTAATGCGTGGATGCGTGTCGATATTTGAAAAATGTCTGCGTCAAAAGAACTGTATTGTTACGAAACTATTCTTTTAAATAATACGAAAGTAATATCAGAGAACGGTTCATTTCGTTTGTTATTTAATAATCATTATTAATGAAAAGGTATTTAATGACGAAAACAAAACACACATGATACACTTTAGATCCACAATACACTTTCGATCGCAGATCTTTAACTACACAAAAATATAAAAAAACATGTAATTCCACAATGAATGATTACATAACATGCTTTTCCCGGAGTAGCACTTTTTATCATATTTATTTCACTGAATTTAACGACATCTCTATGAAATATTTCTACATAAAAGGCAAAGCATCTCAGGTGGCTTACATGCATACAAACCTTAACATCACGTGGAATTAAGGTACCCTCACAATTTATGTGAGAAATTATTTGAAATCGTAATTTGTACCGGGGAAGCGTCTACAGGCTTTATTTACATTCTTGGCATGTGTACGAGCGGTATTCGTTAAAGCGCAAACTGTAACAGCCTTATGTCACTTGAACCACGCAATTTGACGTAATTAGAAATTACATGTACGAAACACGAAACTGAACTGGTAAGTACATCGTTGTTTATTCATTGTAATCGATGAACCGGCTTGCGTTGTGTAATGTATGTGGTTTTTCAAACATGATCAATGACTAATTAGCCAGGCACTGGTTAAGACCTTATCTGAAGGTATCAATGATACTTTATAGTCCAGAATAAACAATATAAGCTATATAATAAATATTGAATAAGAAAGCATTATGAAATTTAATTGTGGAGCAGTGACTATGGCATTTTAAGAATATAAGAAGTATGGAAATGGATACAAAATCAAACGATGTAGTTAATAATTTTAAGATGTATAAATTTTGGCATTTTTATTGCGCAGCTACTCTGCAAAATAAATCAAATTTTGGGCGTAGGGTTTGTCAAGGAATTATCAGAAATGTCATTTTTTTTCTCCATGTTCTGTGATAAGGATGAAGGTGAAATTACGAAACTTTTTATACATGTACCAAGAATTATTTTACTATCAATACCTTGGCATGAATCACTGCAGTTTCAAGCATTACTCTTATTGAGTAAGAATCATACTCTCAGAAGGTATATTTACACAAATCTCAGCAGTAAGCTAGTAAGTCCTATTTTGCAAGCCATTCGCACGAGCACGCCGTATTTCGAATATTTGCTTTAGACATCACTCATTTACATACATGGTAATATACACATACTCCCCGAATATTAAGTGCAGCTTGCATACATACACATACATTTAATTCATTAACTATGAATATGTCTCCGTGATTAACAGCAAACATAACTGCTGTGAGCATTAAAATATTAAATTACTGATCCACCCCGGATTTGCATGGGTGCAACTATGTATAATACATATATATAAATCTTGCTCTTGAAACAGTCTCGAAAGCCCGAGTAATGAGCATATCATATCATCATTGGGATAGACAGCGGGAAGCAACATTGTATTATACTATGCAGCGATAATAGAACTACATCCAACGATGCAGCAATAGTTTTCAAGGATTAGATGATGTTTGTCAATTGCGTTTGGTCTTTCATTACGAAATTATTGGTATTGACATTGAAAATATCAAATTGTATACCTTAATAGGTATACTACTTTATATTAATGGCTATAATAATGATTAACCAATAGAATTACGTTTCGAGACCCGTAGTATTGCATGATAGAGGTCAGACATAGAGCCCCTTATAGAAGATTTTATGATTAAGCTTAATAATATATTTAATAAGAATAATTACATTTTTTTATAATAGTTACATCTTAGTTCACAGCAATATTGTTAAAACATGAAAACTATAAAATGTAGGTTATAAAATTAGTTTCTAGTTGAGATACTCCTCCGTTATGCTAATATACCTTAATGGAAGCTTTTGTGCTCATTAATACAAAAATAGTATATTT
>NC_052111.1:2076537-2091310 GCF_012273895.1 Zerene cesonia | reverse complement strand
ATTTTGTAGGCGCCAGTGTCAAAGTTTAAAATGTCAAAATATATTCACTCGATTACACAAACCTACTCTTTCTTGAGTAATTATTATAATTCAGAATACAAAGGCCGGTCATTGCTACCCATGGAAAAAATACTCTATTGTAATTCATCATTGTAATGAATAAGATAATAGCCATCTTCGTGCATTCAAGGGGACTGCGGTATGCACCACCGCAAAAACGTTGATCGAATATGCATTACCGGAAAAGACAAGCACATAATTTTCGTGGTGTTGACGAATTCGTACAGAATTCCTTGAACCCTATTGCTTTCTGTGCGTTACGTGTGATCCACCCTACCACAGCTATTGCAGTCTATAAAAGAATACTTTACTTCTACGATGACATCTGTGTGTTAGTGCCTGCAGCAGTGTAGTGTTGTGTACCTATCTACTTACCACTAAGGTATATCATTAATTATATTTTTTTGGTTTCGCGGTGATTTCTTACTGTTGTTTAAAAAATATTCATTGACGGTTTAAAATTTTCACACCTAGTTATATCAGGTTTATTTTGTTTATTAAAATTAGACTCAAATAAGTTCTTCGCTGTGAATTTACTTGTATGTAGACGCTGTTGGATATGGCAAAAAAATATACCTATATGTTAATGGTATTTGTAAATTTTATAAAGCCTACCCTAAAATTGCACAAAATTAATATAAATTTATCATTCCTGTCTTATACTTAAAAAAGGAATTGAACATAAAATTATTTGAAAAATTAATAATTGTTTTATGCGCTAAAATTAATTGTATTGGCCCTGTGTGAAATACCGGCTTACTAAGCGCAGCGTAGCGCTAAAAGATCGCGGTCGAGATGGTGAACGAAAACCAAATAGAAACGTCTCAATTTCCGTCGGAATGCTTCCTTGCAACGTTCTCTTTTTACAGAAATTTCGTACCGAAAAATTTCTATTTTCACCTGCATCGGGAAATGGAAACGGAGTTTTGTATCTGAGGTTGATTTTAGTATTTCAATAATTTAGATTTTCTTGCGATTTTATTGCAATTTAAAATTTATTTAAATCATATTTGAATGTGATATTCAATATTGAGGACGTTCTTTTGTAGTACTATCGTTACCTACTATAATATCGAGCATGTAGACATAGATACGGACATCTAAGTTAGATATAATTACGACTTGTGACGACTTTGGCACTTGCTAGGCCAAGGAGTGGTAGCAAATAAAGTTTATATACATTTCTTATTGACGAACAAACTCTAGAGGTTATTTTTGCTTGCTAACCTTGTTCTTCTAAACATTGCTCTTCACACTCACTATTACAATAGTTTCACAATCACAACGTAACCATTGACGACTGACGTCAGTGTTGATTATTGGTACCAGAGTAAAATAAAGGATTGCACAGATTAAGGACCTTGTATCTCAATGCGTTTTAATCGAGGTTAATTATGATCATTACGTTTAATGAATTTGCATGCAAAGGATTATTCACAATGTCGATAACAATGGGTTTTTAATCACACGTTTTTATGATCGCTTGAATAAATGACAATTAGTAAGCTCGGATATGTGATAGACGATTTCTGTTTATTAACAGCAAAAACCGGAAACATGCAGCCCACCACAATCATTGTTCTGGCTTGCCTCGTGGCAGTAGTAGCAGCTAACACTGAATATGTATACCCCGTCGAAGACTCCCTGAACATGCCTGCAGATCAAGTTTACGAAAGCATTAACGACACACCAGTACATGAAAGGAGTTCCAGAACAAAGAGAGGATTGCTTCTTTTGAAGAAAAAACTACTGTTGGGTATGTGGTTTGCTAAAATATTTGCTAATTATTTCCATATTTATTCACTTATATGGTATGGTCGAGAATATAATTATCAATGAGGGTTGCCAGTCGCAATTTTAAAATTTTGTTTTTTTTGTCTTATTTAAAAAATAAAAATTTTCACACATGTGTGTTTGTTTTAATCATGATGGTACAGAAAATGGCAGTGAAATGCCTAAAGTCTTATATCATGACTAAAATGTATGCTGACATTGTGAATTACAATGTGAGCTGATATTCTGGAAATAGTCGAACCATACTGACACACTGACAGCTTTCTTGAAAATTCTGCAATCATTTCATTCGCTTGAAAATTATAGAATTAAAATTACAGACAAGCTGATAAACAGACGTACACATATTATTACACTTAGATTAGTTAATTTTTTTTTTAAATAATGTATTTGTCGTATAAATATTTGCCTACAACCCTGTTAGCAGTATATTTTAAAATATACCTATTCATAATTATAACCGTAAATTTGAAAGAAATAAATGAGTTAAACAGTATGTAATACGATTCGTTTATAAAAACTCCTAATAATTTATATGATGACGCAATCTTTATGTATATTCCGTTAATATATAAGTTCCCATAAATAAAATACCTACGCCCAAGGCGAGCAGCGAAATGACTATAAATTGGCAAAATTATGTTTATCGGCTCAACGGTTTTAATGACATTGACGTTAATTTTCTATTAAAATATGTGGAAAGATATATCATTAATCTTATTATTATATTGTACTTTGAGCTGAAGTTATACATTGAGAAATAATTAGTTTAATATTATATTAATAGATAATGTTATTCCAAAGAAATTCCACTGCACTGATTTAGAAACTATATGTTTTAAACAGTACTAATAGAGAGAGTGAGGGGTCTCAATATAATATTGTATCTTGCAGGAGCTCTCGGACTGAAGGCAGCGAAGGTGGGCGCTGTTGGTGCTGGCGTAGCTGCGATCGCGCTAAAGAAACAGTCAGTACATCATCCGCGGCATCAGTCCTATATTCACGGGTACTAACCTACTAACATTCCATTTACATTATTCTCATATTAAAACATCATTTAACATGTTTATTAAATACAAGTATTATACATTTTATAAGTCAGCTTTTCACTGATTTCGTTATGATTTGCTTTTAATCAACTGCGATTATCCGCATTGCAGCCACGGTCCCGCGGTCGTCGAAGTTCATAGGTAAGTGCTAATATTGGCTTCATGCTACAGCTTGTATATATTGCTACCACATAGTTTAATTAATAATTTTGGTGGATACCTATCTATCTCTATCTATGGTGGTGAATGGTAATGAATGTTGATTGCACTTGAGTGACGCGCAATTTATTAAATAGAGCTATGTTATTTCACTGAACACATACTTCATTTTCATTTTATTAATTATGATACGATTATTCTACTATCTATACAGATTGAAAAGTTTTATTATGGATATATACAATAAGTGGCATTAATTACGATGGACTAGATGGATGGATTTTTGAAGCTATTGACATGTGTGCGTAAACACATGTCAATAGCTTCAAAAATGGCACAAAGGTTTCTTTTTAAGTTGGTACAATACAGACAAACCTGGCCAGATCGGATATCTGGGCTTAATGAATCATGTTTCTATAGAATTGTATAATTAAACGAATCCAAAAGACATGTCAATTAAGGTGATGCGTGAAACGATTGCCACATGTTTTTTTATCGTGTAATCATTTTAACCTATTGACATAATAGTCACCTTGGTAAATATTCTACGGCCATGATCAATAGTTGCGTCGTCATGATTTTCTTTAATTTTCGCTTATTTGATGAATTATTAGCAAGTTCTGAAACATTTGGTCTTTATAAGGTATGTGTTAAGACAATTAGTATGGCTGTGATACAAAAGGTTTTGGTATTATTTTTAATTTATTTTATGTATTCTTGAATGTCCGTCAACTTATTTCAAGGACCATCTAATCCAGCACCAATCAGCATGACTATCTATTTTTTTGCAATTTTTAACAAACTATTATACATCTATACACGTTATATATATATGATTGTGATTCATACATAGAATGTACGTATTCAATATCTTAAAGATAATTATAGTCTACATAACTTGTATTATATAGGCACTTGCATGCTAAACTGTAAACATAATATAGGGAAATTCATAACCCGCCCGTCATGTACGTGCGTTCGTAATCGCATGTATAAATAATACGAAATTGAATGCTCACACGTATTTCATCTTTAGACATAATTGTACAAATAGATTGGTTGGCTTATTTCGCATGCTTATAGGTTCAAAATTAGTCAATTAACGAGCTTCTTATTTGTCGAACAAACATTTCGTCCATTGACTGGTGTCTGGTCTTACATAATCCGAGATCCATCTGTAAACTATGAATAATAATTAGATTGAAATTATACCCATTTTGAATCATAATGTTCGAATAAGGTAAAACCCGTATTTGATGGTTTATGAGGAATGCGGATCCCAAACAAAATGTATATTATTCTTTCTTAAATATTTGTCATAATGTACAGACTGAGTATGAACTAATGGTTTTATATAATTTTTACAGCTGGTCGGGCTAACCGCGTTTCGAGTTTTCTTATATAGTACAGAAAGTGCTACAGAAAATGAAGACATCGCGTGTGAAACCAGAAATTTAATTTAAGAGCACAAACCAAGGGGTATTTTAGTTAAACTTTAGTGTTATTTAGATATATACTTGCTTACCGCGTAATGTATATTTTTAAAAACTTTTACCATCAAGATGTAAACTGCCATACGTAGAATTTAGAGGTAAAATAATATTATAAAATAAACATACTGATGCATAAATATTTTAAATAGAAAAGGTGCGTCTACGTAAAGAATTTTATAATATTCTTTCATTTCTTTTTCTATAACGTTATACAATCAAGCGATTCAAATGTTGTTCGTTATTTGTTATAATATTTATAACAAATGGAGACTCAAGTTAATGTTAGGGTGCTGTTTGTTAATAAAAATATAAATTTATTCTTTTTGTTCTTATTTATTCACCTTTTTAATAATTTTCTCTCCTTAGACATTGAAATATTTTATTACAGTTTTATGTTGCTTACTAATGATATGAAGAAACGTATTTTTCTAACCTTAAATCTATCTGTCGTGTACACTATATGCTATAAAAATTTTAGCGTCGTATAAAAAGGGCAATAAAAGCCAGTGAAAGTTCTTAGAAGATGCGACTTTTGTGGCTTCTGTACAAGCGAACATATTTTCACGTGGATAAAAAGGTACATAAGTAAACCTTTATGTAAGTACCAGCAACATTACTAGGTTCACTGAAGAGCGAAAAATAATCTTTAATTTAGTAGAAATACTAAAATTATGAGATACAATATTTTTTTATACAATTAGATTTAGTTACGTTTTCACTAGCCGTTATCGAGGCCCTTCTGTATATAAAAAATAATATGCATTTGCTATATTTTATTATTAATTTATAAATATTTGTTGTAATTTAGTAACCTCATTAAAAGCAGTGTAGTTTATTAAAATGTTACATTGGGGTTGCCTTTTTGAAAGCATAAAATTCATTTTGATGGATGTAAATATCTCTAAATAGAAGATAATAGAAGATTAAATTCAAATTGTCAGGTCACTTACACCAGTTTCGCGGCCGCTATCTTGGAAAAAGACTATAAAAGATAGCCAGTTTTAATTTTCTACAACTTTGTTTCTATTAAACTATATCGTTAAAAAAAAGAATTTGTACGTCAGCATGAGGTAACAAATTATCTTCATATAATTAATTTACATCAGATCAATCTTATAGAGGGTTTTTAATCTATGATTTTTCATAATTTTTTTTTTCTTTTTATTTTTTCTGTAGTATTGCTAGTTTCTGAGGTAAAGCGTGAAACCCTTTTTTCAAGAGGCCGCGGGACAAGGGCTCCGAAACTTGAAGTTAAGCTACTACTAAATCCCCTATACATCCATCAAATGTAATTGCGTCCTCTGAGAATTGTGCGCTAAGATCTTTTAAATGTAACATTTCATTGGACTGGCTGCTTTTAAAACCCGCCATGAGTCGACACGTTTCGAGAGTGAGATCATCTTGGGATCTCCAATAAATACTGATCATTACTTAATATGTATTATAGATAAACAATATTTCTTTTTTTATTTTGAATGATAGTTATCAAAAAACTTATATATATTCTTATATGATATATACATAGTATAACATTATAGGTAATTATTATGATTACTTTTTTTTTTTTAATCGAATTCAAAAAAGGAGATTATCAATTTGGTTGTATTTTTTGCGATTGTTGCCTCATAACTGTGTACTGGGTGATCCGATTTTTATGATTGTTTTATTATTTGAAAGCTGGTGCCTTCCATGTGGTCCCATTAATATTTGATCTAGTTTTGACAATTTGAAAGCCTAATACAATTAAAGATTTAAAACAATTTATCTATTGTAATCATATAAAAGACGTGAAGTTTATTTGTTTGTTTGAACGGGCATACTCAGGAAATAAACCGATTTTAGAAATTAATTCTCTGTTGGATATGTCTGTAATGCCTGAGTGCCATAGTCTATATAATAACTGTATATACACCACGGGCGAAGCCAAGAATTACCGTTAGTTTTTAATATAACTCGTTAATTTATAATAATTATAAAAAACATAATAGAGTGAAATAATTTAATGTACCCTGCTTACAAATTTACAATGAAATGTTTTCCTAAGCTCCAGAATATGAATTTTGACTGAAATATCGTAAATTCTTTCAGAGCGAATACAACAGAAATAATGTATTTAAAAAAAGTTTTATGGTTTATTATTCTGTTTATTACTCCTTATTACTTGGTAAAATTTATAAGTGCTAGGTGCACTTATAAATTTTATATATATTTTATATTTCAAAATAGTCATAGTCATAGTCACTTCAAAATATTCATGGTCAATGTCAAGTGAAATTTTCATGATACAAAAACAAGCATAATTTTCCCGCGTGTTTCTCTAACCTAAACTTTGCAACGAATGAACCGATTATAAGAGAGAGAGATATTTAAGGCAATATAGGGTTGTCCTTATCCCGGACCTCCCACAGGATCGGAATTTACTTTAGAAAAGCTTCGTTTTATAAGAAACATATATAAAACAGTGATTTTAGGAATTTCATATCTGCATAGCTGGCTTGATATTCAAGCGAGCGACAAATTGTATTTAACTAATGGACCAATGTATGAAAACATTTATTTATATTAGTGGACAAACTGATGGACCACGAACTTAAATTTATTTATTTATATAACATCAAACTTATACTGCGTCGTCTAGAAATTATAACACGGAATTTGATGTGTAAAACCAAATTATGTATATATATATCTATAACAATAGAAATGCATTATAATAGTTATCGCCTATTATGACATATTAGTCGTTATACCTATGCCTGTGTTAATTAAGCTAATTTTTATGCATCAAAGCCATCCAATCAGTTTAGATTATAACAGTCTATCGTATTATGAACCTTGTTGCTGAGGCAGGTCATTCACTCTCTGGAACGTGATTAATAGCTAATTGGCGATATCACGAACACATTCAAACTTGAACTTGATGTTATGGAGGTGCGAATTACAGAAAAGAAATTATGCAAATATTACTACATGGTGACCGGTGTATCCGGAATGTTAATGCTATAAAAATTATCAAGGATGTTTATTGAAACAAACAAAAGAGCAATGGTTATGCCCAATGAAACGAAAAGTAATTTAACGAGTATGGTAGCGTCATGATCGTTTAAGTAATGTTTTAACACCGCCTTAACAATATAAAGCCTATATAAAAATGCGGAAATGGTCCGCCGAGCCGTAATTGTTTTTGCATTGAAATTAAAAGTTTCATTAACTTTGCAGTGTCGACGGCGGCGAATTATGTTTTTGACTATTGATGAGTTTCATAATGTCTTTTATGTAAACGAAGTGTGATGTTGATTTAATAGTGATTATATCCTACCAATTTATTTCATTGAGATGTAATCAAAGAATTATAATTGCGTGTGTTCGTCATTTTGACGCTGAAATATATTTCATATTTTGGTACATATACCATAGGCATATTTTAAGATATTTTATCATAAAACAAAGTATATTTTTTTATATTTAAGCTATCAAAGTAACTTCTTCCAGTAATGACTAAATAAGAAATAAGTTAAAAACTTTCGAAATATAAAATCCCACTCAACAATGTATACAATTTTAAAATTGAAATAGATTATCCATCCATCCCATTTAGTTGATTGGTATTAAATTTTATGCGTTTTGTAAATTATGGCGTATTTTATAAAATTAAGTTCATCATCATCATCAAATATATGGGATGATGAGTAGGGACACGAGTGTCTTATAACGGCCCCTATCCACCACGCTGGCCAAGTGCGGGTTCGCAGATGTCACATGTCGTCGACCTTTTGATTCTTCGGCGTGCCGATCTCCCCAATTTTTTTCATTCACCGTATCGAGCAGTGGTGATGTGAATAATGTGCAAATAATTGAAAATTCAAGTTATTTCTTGCTCGCTCGTCCAGTCTCGAACCCCCGACTTTACGCTTTAAGTTCGAGGTATAAATTACTGAGCCATCACTGTTTTTGAAATAAATTAAGTTATTATATTATTATTGGTCATTACCAACTACCTTCAATCTTCATCCTTGTTATGGAACTTTTACTTTCTTAAATAAATATTACACAGTTTGTTAATATTAATAATTATGACTGAATTTTAGTTTGTTTCCAAACAGTGTTATCAGGTTGAATAAGTGGCGAGTTATCTCTAAATAGGAGCCTCTATAAATTACCATCAATGGCATAAATAAAGAAAAAATCTATGTAGAGAATCTATGTCAAATCTCCTACCTCTGGTAGATAGGTAGTTAGTTAGTTAGAGATATTATCTTATGCACTTTTTTGCTCTGGAGGACTTTTTTTAATATTAAAATTTGCAAAAAGAAAGCAATTGACATTGAAATTCTGCCGTAACGTTTTGTAATTACGATTATGTAATGTTGAATAACAAGTTTAACATACAATCAATGCCAAAATCAAGAAACTGATACATGGACACTGTTTTTGGGTTGACCTTATTTTGTATTAAACCTTAAAAATGCAATGTTAACGATCATGTCTCGGGACGTGTGATAGCTTGCACGGGACACAATCTCAACAGTCAATATGCATATTGCAAACTAAATTATTATCTATGACATAAACTATAAATACATGTCAGTCACAAAACTTAATTATTATCTTGATGGATTTGAGATTGATTTAACGAATAAGGGACCTTGAAAAGAGTTTTATAGGTTTAGAACAACAGTATCTTGTTAAAGTTTTCGACAGTTTGGGGAGTCATGTAGCTTCTGGGTCCGATTGATCCTGGGACGTTTTATTTAATTATAGTAAGTTTCTTGACAGTTGTTTGTTTTTCGTTCCAATAATAATATACTTTACGCTTGACTTTTCCGCTTTGCTTTTAAATTGAGTAATTTATAAACTCGTAATTTCATACAATGTTCGTTGAATACAAAAAAGCCCGATCTGGACGGTTGACGCATCGTTTAAAGGAATGCAAGTGCATGGTGCCTCACGACTTCCTGGTCATTACCAATAATGTTCTTATATGACATTAATTTGCAAGGCTTTCTGGAGATAACTATATATCTCCTTATGTTAACTAGCTGATAATCACTTGAAGATGAATGATCAAGTACACGAATGACGACAAAATCAGTAAGTCAATATATCTTGGTTGTCCCAAATCTGTCAATGATATCTCAATCATCGTTGAACTGTTTTTAAAAATGGGACTTTACTACGAACGTTTCTGGAATTTGGAAATTGTAAAAGTTGAAATCTACAGAATAATTCATTTTTAATAAGTTTTAAAAAATTATATTGTCACTTTTCTAATCAAAGAGGAAACAAACTAAACGAATTAAAATTTATACGTAAATAAGATAAAAAAAAATTAACTAATAAATAAATAAATAAGTTTCACATGATACATAAAAAGATTTAGCTCTAATTTTATAAGCCATAGTTTAAAAATAAATAACTAGTAAAAAATAGTTCAATATGGCGCTGATATTGAATATCTTTTACCATAGAACTTCAGACTAAAACAGTATTTTTTAAACAAAACGAACAATCATAGAGATGTTTTGGAACAAGATATGGAAAATACATAACAATGAAACCTATTTGTGGTTTTACCATTTGTGTGCTGTATTTTAATATACAATAGTTCCCTATTGTTTTTATCATTTCTAAAAGGTAAAATCCTAGCGATTTTCATTCTACGTAACATCCATTTGTGGACCAGTTTATGTATTATTTGTTGACGAACCGCTCAAACGCGTTATTTTGTGCGTGTTTATGTAAAGATGGTTTCAATTAGAATAAAATGTAGATATTATTATAATTATTTGTTATGTGTTATATTTATATTTAATTTATACTGATATTTTATTTATATAATTTTAGACTATAGAGATAGTTATATGAGGAGGCTCTAATTCGTTTCTTACATTAGTTAGGATTTTTCATTATCGTGTCTCTCATTTGTTTGACTATTAGTAATTTTCAATAACAAGATCTTAGGTACAGATGACATAATAGTATACTAGTCTTACGGTGACCAAGGATAATCATTCTATAAGATCGCTGCACCTAATCATAGTTTAGTTAACGATGATTAACTTTATCCAAATTCAATCAGCTTTCACGGCTTAGCTTTGATCTAATTGCATTACGTATAAGATCTAGTAACATTTTAATAGTCTATAGTATAAGTGCAGGGACTTTATAGAAACTTAAATTGTTGTTTTTATATTGAAATTGAAAGTCAGCTAGTTGCTCCCATGGTAAAAGTTAAAGGTTATAGGCATTTTAAGGCGCGGCGAAAAATGAGTATGGATCATTGACATATCTCCGTATCGTGTGTCCGGTCGACCTATAAAAACTACGTGTGAGGAACGCGTCGGGCAGTATACTTTTAAAGGTGCTAGTTTGTGATTGTATTTTAGCAACAAATTAAAAAAGGTATGTCCTTTAAAATTTAATAAATTAATTTTTAAATTACAGCTACAAATTTCGAACAAAACTTTTAACAATCCATTAGAGTTTCAGCTTTATAGAGGTTCGTGAAAGATATCTAACTTTAATATTAATTGAGTTTAAACGTAAAATATGTTTACTTTTAGGCCTTGTTTAACGTGGATAAAGCTTGATTTTTAGTCTAAAGTGTTTGAACTGGAATACAAATTCAGGCTCAATTTTGAAATTTCAATAAATTTGGCCTAGAACATTATTCGAGTTTATTATTATATTTTGTTTTTATATTTTCAGCTTAAAGAAACTATAATGACAGAATATTCAACAATAAGTTCTTATTATCATTAATTAAGATATATACTGATAATTATTCAATTGCACAAATATTTTTTATATCATAGCGGGTAATTGAGCTTGTGGTTCGGCTGATGGCTAAAGCGATTACCACGCGGTGATCGCTTTCGCAGAGTACCTCAGTGATTGCCCTACCCACAAAACAAGGGATGTATTCGGAAAAGTGAGGAAAAGGAAGGGTCTCAACGATACGAGCAATATATATAACAATTTAACACATAACGTCGGCAATGTGTATTTGTCTTAAGTGTGGTTATCTCGCAACCGAAACTCATTTCTAGCCGCAGCATACTCGATTTTCACCAGAACATGTATTAATCAATATTCCTTTTTTATTATTCTAACTATTTCTATTTATAAAATGTATCAGTTACAAAAACTGAAGTTAAAGTTATTTTTTATTGTTTTTTAACAGATAACAATGAAATTCAGCTTGGTGACTTTTTGTGTGCTTGTCGCATGCGGAGTGTGCTATGCCGTTGAACATGGACCCATCATGAATGCTCTCCGACCAGAAGAGCAAGGTGATGTTCAGGTGGCTGGTCCTGAACAGAACCGAGACAAGAGGAGTTTGTTGTTAGGTAATTATTTGTAAATTTCTATGCTTTATAAATTGTTCGAAAATGGGATTGAACTTTTTAAAGATTTTTTTCTTTATTAACATAATACTAACACTATTACTATTAACTTTGAACTAAGTATAAGCTACATATTATATGGCAGACGAAAATATAGTAAGGATAATGGGGATAATACCTAAATATGTTAAATATTATAGTGGATTTTAGTCGCAAACAGTAAATACAGCTAATATAAGAAATATTAGGTATTGCTTAAGTTTATATTTATTAAATATAACTTAAATGTTTTTTTAAATAACTCGTCATTTTACACCGAACAAAAGAACGCAAATAGGATTTCTGTATACAAAGCGGTCTTATTACAAATAAGTAGTCTCTACCAGACAATCGAATAACACGATATACATTTTACTCGCAGTTTTATATAAATATTCATGTTTACGTATTTTATGTGTGCAAATCTAAATTATATAATAATCATTTAAATGTACAGCTTAGGTACTTTTCTTTTCTCCATTTTATACGATGATATCACGATTTGCTAAACATTACTAAGCAAATATATCTTGGAATGCCAATAAATGATCGCCTCTTGGTAGCATATTTGTATTGTTGTATTATATTGTTTACTTGTATCTAAAATTTATTTAATAACCTTTAACGGATAGATTTAACTATTCAAATATAATGAGCAGAAAACTAATAAGGTTAGGTATTATTCAAAAGACCATAACACAATCATACGAAAAATAACACTAATTCAAAAGCAAAAACGGATTATTTTCTATTGTAATACATGAAACATAATATATAGGTGTTATTTTATTTATATATTCATCTATGTGATTGAAAAAAATAACATGTTTAAGTCGGCTTTATCGGATAAAATACATGTTACGAAGAAAAAATTAAAACTAATGATTTACATATGTTTTTATGATTTATGTATCCCACTAAGTTTGAAATATTTTGAATTGAAAAAATATTTTTAGTAGAACGTATAAGTATTATATTAATTTACATATGGATTAAAAGATCCGAGTTAAAGCTTTATTTATGTATTTCAAACGTGTTTTAAATTTATTACTGTTATCTTTTATAGGCGGTGGTTTGATTGGAGCCGGTTTAGCAGCTGGTGCTGTTGGTCTCGGCGCAGGTATCATCGGAGCCAAGGCTGGTCTGGTTGGGGGTGCTCTAGCCGCCTCAGCTCTTCACGGCAGGAGCTACGGAGGATACTACGGCGGTTACGGTCACGGTTACGGATACGCTCCCGTGTACACTAGCTACGGTCACGGATACGGCGGCTACGGATACGGAGGCGGTTACGGTTACGGAGGTGGTTATGGACACGGCGGATACGGTGGTTACTACAGGTGATTTATTTACTTTTATTTTCGTAGTTAATATATGTTTGTACTTTATTGATGTTATTTGATACGAATAAAATCGCGATATATGTATTAATAAAAGGTTATGGAAACGAGTTTTGAAAAGAGCATTTTAATTGCAAATTATGTTTTTTTAATGTGTGTTATCTTATTATATGAGCCTATCACGAATTATTTTAAGCAAATAATGTAGTTAAAGAAGAATATTCATATTCTATTATATTAAAAATTTATTTAATTTATACACAATTGAAGAATATACACTTTTACAGGCAAATAATGGATGATTGATAAAGGAGATGTAACTTAGAACAACTTAAAATTTGAGAATTTTGAAAACTTTGTGTTCCGTCCCGGTCTTTGATTGTTCCATAAAATATAATAATGGGCTGAATGAAGTATATTCCTTCTTATTAAGTCGCTTTGTTTTTTGTGTATAATAATAAATCTTTCTTTCACATTGATAGTATGTCTGAATTGTTTATAATTTTTTAAATTGTTTTTTGTTGCAGGAGTTACTACCCCACTTCTTCTTACATCGTGTCTGACCCTTGGTGCTAAATTGTTCATAAATTACGAATAATTGTAATTTAATGTGTGACTGACTCGTACAAATTTTATTTATAAGTAAAAAAAATAATAAAATATCTTTTGTTACGAATTTGTTTTATTTATAACTCTCTTTGACAGTTGCGAAACTGTGTTTTATTGGTGATTTGTCACTAGTGTAACGACCCATTTGACCTCTTAACCTTTTTTCTCGTGTTTTAAAAAGGTAATATTTACATATTGATGCTTGACTACCTAAAGCAATTCATAGAAGCATTTCCATATTATTATCGCAATAACATTTCATTTAAATTTCATGAATTATTCGTAGTTTCCACTACTCTATTTTATTTCTACTATCATGTCGCCCCTTAATTATTTAAATTTGAAAATCCACTTTTTTCAATTTTAATTTTTATTATAATGCAAATGGCTTTCGTGCATATTCTCAATGAAAATTCATATTGGAAATAGCGATAATTTTTTAGAGCCGAGTCAGTCGTGTATCAGGGCGGTACCAGCGTTTGTACCGGTAAGGGTATGTTCAAAATAGTACTTATAACTTTATTATTATTCATGTAATATGATTTTTAATGTATATTTCATATTCATTCAAATGCATGAATCATTAAACAATTATGATAGAGCAAAAAACTCACATGCACGCAAACACGAAAATATTTTTTGCACAATTGCTTACGTTTAGATAATGTGAGGAAATTGTTATGAATACGTTCGTAACTATAAAATATATAATGAATATTCATTACGTATTTTATAGTTATTTGTTTATTTATATAAATAAAAAAATTACTCTAACATGTTTCTAATAACAACATATTTTTATTCATTTATTTTATAAATAATACACATTATCATAACTAGTAACCCTTAATATAAAAAGTGAAGTCCCGTGTCCCCTACTGGGGTAT
>NC_052111.1:2025465-2075537 GCF_012273895.1 Zerene cesonia | reverse complement strand
AAAATTTGTTACTTACCTTAACACGATCTTGAGTTTTATTATCATGGAAATTGTAACCAGCAAACGATGTTTTTTTAAATGTCATTTTCAATAGACATAATATACACAATATACAATCAATTTTATATTATATAATTATTTTAGTTTAGTTGATTGCACATTAAGTGGCAGTCATATTTACCCAGGCATTAAGTGTACTTGACTCGCGATAATTTCTCACAGTTGCAGAAACAGGATAGGAGATATTATACTTCCTAGTGGAGTACCATATGAACATGTAGATTGTCTACTCATACATCCCTCTACTTTGAACCATTGGACTCTGTGGATTAGGTAGTCCTGAAACCACTTTAAGACATTCCCACGCACTTCGATGTTCTTAAATTTATACTACGGTCTATTATTATTGTTGTTTGCATCACTTACCGAAAGGGGATATTAAAATATTTTGTATGTTTTGTTCTCAGACATCTAAACAATGGTAATGTTGTGAGGTTTCTTCGTGACCACGCTCCCTCACACACTGAAGCATTTAAAAGGTCAGCACATAATGTTCGTTATAGATATAACGATGGCTTTAATGTTCAAAAATATCTACCAAATATTTGTTATATATTATAATAATTGTACTGGTTATATGGAATTTGTATCGAAGCATCTTATTAAACACAAAATTTCATATATTATTATATTCCTAAATCCCGATGTCATAGTTCTATCTCTTCTAGGTGAGGTTCGAAATCCTCAATTTCCATAAAGGTGGCGAAAGCACAGTGACATTCTCATATATGTGTATTTGTTGCATCTCCATGTATCATGTTTGCTCTTTCTATTAGAATTTAGTTCATTTTCGTACAGATAAATAGTACCACAATATTTATTTGATTTTTCAAGAAAACTCTATATTATGTTAGTTAGAAATATAAGTTGAATAATTATATTACCCACATTTAGATTTATATCTCTTTCTTCGATCAATCTAATAAAAGAACCTGCAAAACAAATTGATTTCCGAATTAAGGTCGTGAACCTATCAATGTTTAATAGCGAGCTATACAAAAAGAACTTGTAATGCCTTACTGTTTCATGAGCTTAAGATCTTTCTTTAGAAGGGCGTTCGTTTTTGATGGAACAACAAAATGGAACGCCCAGACACTGGCTCACAGATATCTCAATGAAGCAGATCTGTTAACGTAGGCAACAATGACAAAGATTTATTACAGTTCAATAATGACTGAGCGTCGTTATCTGGCAATATTGATCGGATAGATTAAGAGAACCGTTTCCTTCTGAAACGCTTTATGATTTTCTACTTTATTAATAATGTGCAACGCATAAATTAATAAATTACATTCCGCGAATTAAATCGTGCGGTTTCAACAATTTATATCGATGTAAAGGATGAAAATTTCAGACTGATTCTGGTCTTTATATTTATTTATATTATGAATTATTCCCTGATTTAAGACTACAAAATTAGAGATATGAATATTATTTATTGTTTATATAATTATGTATATACGTTGATTAAAAAGCTTATTTTTACATATAACAAAACTATAACAGGAAATTGCAATAAAAGCAATAAATATTAAAAAAAATTTACTAATTTGCAATATGGATGTTTTATGGACCCCAAAACAATGGTGAGATTTTTTCTGTTTGTTTGTTGGTATTTTGCTTCAATCAAGAAAAAATTCAAACGGCGATATAAGAATATTAGTTCGAACTTATGGGCTTTGGGCTTCATTTTACTTGAAAAAAAATATCTTTAGGGGTACTAATCAAAGACAAAACCGGGGATAAAAACACTGATTCGGAAATATTTAATGATTAATGTTGTTATCATTCGATAGGTACGTAGGTAGATTAATGCAATTGAGGTTTCTAAGTAGGTCTTTGCTACAATCACAGTCACAAAAAATGTCATAGTACCTTTTCTACGAAAATCTATGAAACACAAAATTTTTGAAGTCCCCACAAGTGTGTCCCCACAGTGGAACAAATCACAATACACCATAAAGGAATATGTTGATGATAAAAATGTGTCCAAAAAAATCCAAATCAACAACAGTTCAGTTGTAAGCAACGACTGAATTTTAATTTTATTGTACCTACTTGTAATATCATAACTTTAAGAGAGCAACTATCGAGATAAAAATTTCGTGTCCGTCGTCCGTCCGTCGGTAAAGGAAAGGTAAATTTTAAAGAAATGCCACTTATAAATAGATGTAAAATTTTGATGCAGTAAGTTAAGTTAAGTTAAGTGTTTAAGTTTATGAGTTTGACTTTGAGTAGTTGTCCTACTGTAACCCGGTTCACTCACTTCACTCGCTCATGTAAGAAAAACAACACTTGCAAATGTCGTGCTACATTTACTTAAAAGTTGAAACACGTGCATATTTGATTGCTATTTATGTGTGTGTTTATAAGTATATGCCTGTGTAGTTGTCTTAATACTAAAACATATTCAATTAACGAAAACACAAGTTCTAACATTACAAATATTTAAATTGGTTGCAAAATACCAGAGTGCCACTTCAATTGTCAGTAAATGTTTATTTTTTTGAATAGCATTGCTGATAGAACTACAGTATTATGTATAAATATGTTATTTTTGTCAATTCTACGAATTCAAATGGAATCTGTACGTAGTATCATTTTTGTCACCTCCTGTTAAATGAAAAAGAAGCATGTTATTCAGGAATATGATACGGTCTGCCTTTAGCTCTAAATTAATATTTGAGATATGTTGAATAGTTTTGAATATTAAAATGTAAGAAAATTGAAAATTAATTCTGCAAAATGTTACAAATAACTGTTATTCGGGTAATATTCAAAATGTAAAAATTACATTGCACGCAAAAGCTACAAACGAAAGTGACACTTCAAAAATTTACTGCTCACAAAATTAAAATTTTAAACGGCATGATTTTTAATAAAAGGTTCCAGCCAAAACAAAACGAAGAAAATTCATTTTTACTCTTCTTAATTACAGTTTTTGCCTGTTTCGATACCCGGGCTGAAACCTCGCGCAAGTTATGAAAAACTTCACTTCCATACTGCCAGCTCCATTTGCAAACATTTCTAAATAAATACTAGTTCTTCTGAGTGCTTTTAGTGGTATTTCATTTTGACCTGCGCAATGTTTTTATTAAGGTATATGTTGGAATAGTTTCACGTAAACATATTTTTAACCGACTTTCGCAGAAGCGAAGAAGGTTCTCAATTCCAATGTATTAAATATATATAGATAACTCTCTGGGTATGATGAAAATTGTTGTCATGTGGTAAGAGAAAAGATCTTATACGAGATATAATTGCTATGAATTCAGGTTACATTTTCAGTCTAGATTATTGCAGTATCGGGTATAATTTATAAAGGTAGGCAGGTACTTTTCTAAATGAAACATGAAATAGCAATTACGCAAGGAGACGCATAATCCAAGTTTAAAGTGCTTCACTATGCTCCACAGAGAAATTTAGTTGAATAAGACGGAGTTATTTTATACGTAGTAATATGTGAAACGAAACTTTGAGTAATGATATTCATGATCCCATTATTAATTCTCATAGCATAATACTATTACACGTGGCATTAATTAAAATACCTGAAAAGTTTGAAAAATGTATTTGATTTGTCATTTAATAGTGAAATGGAGTGAAAAACTGAAAACCGAAATTGGCGAAACGCCGAATGAAATATTTCTATGTGGTTGTAGCACGAACTCTCGCAATTAGAATTTTCAAATCGAATTTCCCTGCGATACCTTCCAGCGTTGTTGTTTCCAAATTGCTTGTTAGGGGAGTGAGCCATTTAATTATAAAATACAGACATTTCTTAGATAATTCCTTCCACCGGTCTAAATTGCTTGTAAGCGATTTGTAAATGCCAAGACTTGAATAGGTAGTAATGAATCAAACATTTGCGATGGTACACACGGATCACTTTAATGCTATTTAGTGGTGATACTATTATAACGTATATTCACAGTTGATGTTAAAAGTCAATTTACATTTAATTTGAATTTAAAAAATTACTTCAGAAATGTTTGAAGTTAATAGATGTAGTCTTTGTACACATTTTTCTATTGTTTGAGATTAGAAGAAGGAAAGTATTATATAGCAATATCATGATTATGATGATCATGATGTACATAATATTATGTTTCTAGTATTATAGTTGTAGTAGCTCTTTTAGAATTATTAGTAATTATATGATATTCGGTCACAGTGACGTACATTAATAATTATCTAAGTTTTCCGTTGAGTTGAGGACGATCGGTAAGAAGAACAGGAAACATTTCTCGTTCTAAGTAACCGCAGCAGCTAGTCTCCACAATTGAAATACCAAAAGCCTCAACGACATTTTCGTATTTTTCTTATGTGTTCAATGTCGTTAATGTATATCGAGGTTAAAATTATGACGAATTAAAAAAAAAAAACAATAATAATCAATAATTCATTTATTTATTTTATAAGTTAATTTTATGTCGAAAAGTTAATTGTTATCAAAGGAATGCAAGCCACTACACCCATATTTTACCGGAGAAAGGTTCTTAAGAATGTTTAATGACTGTGTTCAATTATTATAAAAATAACACAGTAGATTGGCACTGACTGACTGACTCACTGTAGACATGCACTGTAGATTGGTTCAAAATAAATCTAGAATCTAATCTGATGAGATAGATTGGGCGGTAGAAATCTGTTTATTTTACCCAAACATAAAATGAAAGGTTTACTCAACCGCTGGAAATCATCGGGTTTTTGGAGTTTTCATAAACATTATTAAATCTGTCGATTTAAATTCCTTTCATAAAATGACAACGGTATAATACGACCAAAAGATAATTAAATTAAATAAAATAATAAATAAATTAAAGTTCATATAGACAAAATCAACTAAAACAAGAAGTTTTCTCTCTCTCTGAAATGAAATCGCCACTGTAGGCAACATATACATAATTTCTCAAAATAACTATAAAGTCAAGCTCTTACACATAGGCAGAATTAAAACACTAATTTAAGTATCACAATTATCTCCAACAATCGAGCTAAAATTAGAAAACGATATCGCTTTTATTATGAACTGTTAATTAAATGTCCTAGGTAATTGGTACATATTGTTATTTAATTTTTATGAAACCATGACATTGAAAAAAAACAGGTCGTATGTTGAATGCACCATATTACTTAGACAAAAATAAATTTAAATATTTGAAACTTTCTCCCATAATATTTGTTATTCCTGTACGTTTTTTTTTAATTAAGTTCATATTATATTTTTATAACCAACCTACCTTCTTAGGCGGCTTCAAGGAAATTCTTTGATGTCTCGGTAAACTGATGCGAAGCTTTTTGCTCGATTTCAGTATGATTTAATTATGTTCACAAATTCCCATATATTTTAATAAATTGATTAGAAATATACTAACGGCGAGTTTCTTTTTTGATAAAGCCAAAACTGGTTAAACGTTCAAGAACTTAAACTAAACAATCGCTCCTCAACAATACTTTAATATTTTTTGTTCAGCTTTGCTCTATTTACTCTGTTAATGGTAACAATGCATTAGGAAGTAGTTTCGTTCGTTTTTGGCCTTCATGACTTTCTTTACTATAGTACAAGCAGTGACAACAAAATATTTCCCTCTCATGAATAAAAGTACAGTGATTACACGTCGATTTGCTAAGGATAACGAAAACAGAAAATTTGCTTGATACCGATGTTAAAATTATGTCCATAAAATTATTTCAAGCTACGTGTTACAACCAATAAAACAACTTTATTAACGAGCCCGGTTACTTCTCCATAATTTTGTGGTGCAATATAATCAAAACCTTGTTTTGAAACTCCTCGATGGCAACCATAAAAACTTTTCAAATAAAACCAATGAGGACCCTTGTTTACGCGCTTCGCCCCAGCCGCCCTTTCTTGTCCAAATTCAACCTTACAGTTCTTTCAGTAATTTGCGGCTCTCTTACAAACTATTTTCTTTATTGGTTTGTCACCGCGTTAACTTTTATAATGGTTCTTTATTTAAGGAAATGAAGGGGCTCCATTTTTCCGCCGTGACGCAGGTGCGAAGCAACGTTTTCTTTTTAACTTTGGGTCATTTGCAAAACATTTATACCTAATTTGAACGGGGCTGCAACTGATGTTAAAACGATCATAGTCATTTACATAAAAATTTATTTCTTAAAGGGACAATCTTAAACAAGGTATATTGTGTTTAAGCTTTTGTTGTGTTTTCGGATAGGTTTATCGCTTAAAAGCTTAGCCAATATTCAAATAAAATATCAAACTGAAAAATATTTCATCCAAAATGTAGAGCGAACTCGGTTTAACAAACGATAACTTAGGCCTCGATTACCTCGTTTCTAGGAATTAAAGCGTTTATCGCTTAGATAAGCCCTTTGAAGCTTCATCTAGCAATATAAGCCGTGTTGAATATTCATATAATAGGCGAGTCATTACGGGACTTCTGCCATATTAATGTGTGAAAGCAAATTTACAACATGTAGTAATTTGTAAGCTCAATTCAGGCTTTAAAGGCTCATGGCAGTCTTAAATTTTGATAGTATATCATTATAAGAATTGAGTACGGTTGATTCCAGTGGTTAAGAGTAAGAGAATTCAGTGTATACCATATTATAACATGTATTTTGCTGAAGCGATTAACTCTTAACGTTTTTTAGTTATTTCCACCTTTTAAGTTAAAGGAATAAATGCGTTAATCAAAACCGAATACGTGGAAGATTTAAATCGTACTTATTTATAGGTAATATTTATTCATCCATTGTGCATTTTCTATAAATTTATACAGTATGTTTGTTTATATTATTTGTAAATAGCATGGAATAAATAAATGAAAATACATTTTAAATGTATTTTATGGAAACAGTAAGGTATTGGTTAGTTAATAAACACTTTATGAATAATACATGTGCTGGGATTACAAGGAAATTAGTGACTCAATAAATGACTTTGATATCGACCGAAAAAAATGTATTCTATGAAACACTTATTGTAATATATAAAACAAAAATTCCTGATTATATAACTAGCATTGAAGGCTGAAAACAATATGTGATAAAAAAATGATATGATAAATTCCAAAAGGATGAAACAGTCGTGGTCAGCAAATAGGCCATTATACGCGTACGCAATCAATCATTCGGATGCATTAGTAAGGAGATATTTTATCGTTCAACAATGGAATACACCGCCTGAACAAAAGAGCGTCGCGTTATCGCTCCATCGGAACTGAAGCAGAATATAATAATTGATTGTTCATAAAACAAACAAACATGTTATGTGGAATGCTATGATATGAAAGCTTCTGTTCAAAATTGTTTATTTCAAATTCGCAATTTGATGATAAAGTTTAATCAGTAAACATAACCTTTGTTTAATTATTTTGTATATTCTTATGTTTGTTTCAAGGATTACCATGATATAACAACTTATTTTCAATTTTACTGTCGTGGTAACTGATAAATGAATTTATGTATAAACGATATTTGTATTTTTAATATTGACTCTCCAAATATTTTATCACGCGCGCACTCACTTTATGTATATAAATTTTTTATTTAACATACATGAGTTTTAATAAGACAAAAATATATGTTGAAGTTAACCTCGCCATTTCAGTGTACCTTTTTCAGTGTACCTTTAAGGTTAAAAAATTATACGCTATTCTTCCTGCTTTCATTTCAGGAATAGTTTCCTATAATAAAGGTGAAATATACTTTACGTAATAAGGGGATGCAAGAATTTTAGTATGTAAGAAAAGAGGTAGGCCTCAGGGGTGTGATAAGCGCGAGCCGCTTAAACGAGTTGGACGGTAAAAGTTCCCCGTTTTCTCTCCTTTATAACGAGATATATAACAAACTTTAGCCGCATCCAGATCAGGAAGACCTAAGTATTAATACCCACGAAAATTCTTCAAATATTGAGAAAACTTTAAAAGTTTCTACAGCAATATAGCCGGTAAGATTTAATAGATAAATCCGACGTTCAGACGATAAATTCGCTGAAACTTTTGAAGTGCGAAGATTGGCAAAAATTTCGTTTATGTTACCATCATTTTATTATTTTCAAAGTTTTTTGGGTATTAAGTTTCCAGTTATCGAAAAGTGAATATGGGACTTTCAGGAAGTTGTTATTTTTCTTCCTCAATTGATTTGAATTATAAGAGAGCGCTGCTAAATTATAAAGAAAGAGAACCTAAAATGAAAACTTAAAGTGGTCGAGTTGGAACTATCTAAGAATATTGTTCATGTGCACCGCTGCAGATGTAAGGAGGTCTGATACAAGCCATATGATGTCTCATTAAATTCATATGGCCAGTGCATAAGGTTTCAGTTTGGCAGGCGGTCGGTGAAGTTCGTATCAATGAGCTGAACGGGCAGGAAAAGTTGGCACATCAATATGCAGCGGCGCCTGGCTCACCGCCAAACTGCGATACGCCAATTGAATATTTTGGCCCTCAGGTCCTTTAGCGTATAGCCGAGATACAAAAGCTTTGACACACTAAATGAATGATGTCTGTTCGGGTTGCTGTTAATTCCTTTAATTGGGATTAATGCAAACGAGAATGGAAAAAATGGTTGACTAAGTTAATCGTTATAGGTTTCATTATAAATTTACTCATTACACAGCGAGTTTCCGAAATGTACAGGCTTTTGAAAATAAGAATTATATTCATAAATATGAATCTCAAGTAAGTCAAATTGCAAAGTCAATATTGAAATTTTTGTCGGGCGAATAGTAAACATTACATTATAGTATATAAAATCTACCGATGTTTGTTTAATGTCGACGTTTTATCTTAACAATAGCTTGGCCAAGAATGATATGGAAAGTTTAGCTGATAACATAGGTCGAGCATATAGCGGCAATCCAATTCCGCAATACCTGTGCCTGCTAATCGTGTGAAACCTGGAATGTCTAATTACAATCTGCTGTCGTGCAAACGCATACAATCGAAATTAGCGACAATACTACATAACAATCCCTGTGTTTGGATGAAAATGTAATATCAAGTACGACAGACCTAGAAAATAATCTAAGTAAATGAATAATTATTCCATACTGTGTTATTTCCTATACTGTTATTATTGTTTTAAAACTGTCATAATATTTCCGTAAAGAACCAAATTTAAGAAATAACTTTGCTTAAAATGGTTGGCAAGAAAATATTGAAAGCAGTTTTAACTGAGGCGTTTGTTACCAAGAAAATTTTAAATCCTTCAGTGGCTTAAGTTTCCATAAAGTTGCACATTTCATGTAACAAAAGACGTTAATATGCAATGGAAATTTGCTCAATCGATACCCAGCTCCGTAAAGTTTGCGGTCTTTAGGGCATAAAAAAGAACCATCGAGTTTACTAGTAAGTATTACACTTTACTTGCGAGTAAGTTGCATACTTGCTTGCATGTACTTAAGTATACTCGAAAATAGTCTTAAAATTTGCGGGCCTGAATACTTGCTTGTTTAAGAAAACAGGCGTTAAATTTTTTATATAACAATGTGCAATTAAATCATTGTGTATACATGTATATGTTTTACTTATAACCCGTTTTCCGTTACAGCGTGTTTTCCATAGTTGGAACTAGTTGTAACAAATGCCATTTAGATTTTCTGAGGAACTGTAGAAGAGAGAGAAGAGAGAAATGTATTTTTACATTGTTGACCTTTTATATAGTAGTGGTAAGAACCCAGACGTTATCGTGACTTAGTTATATATATATTACTAAATATGTACCCAATAATATAAAAATTGCGTTGAAAATAATATAATAAAACGTGGTTTGTAATTAATTTAAATCAAAACTCTGTGAGTACCAATAGTGTGTAATGCACAAGATAACGCAGAAGGGTGCAGTAGGTATGTAACTGCAGCTGTTATTGGATAGTGAGGTGATGTCACAGCGAACACGAGTCTGCACTGAGAATAATCCGATTGCCAGTGACATCACGGTGCATAATACCTGAAGTCTTTATTCACTTTGATTTTATTATTTTTGTATTTTAGTTTCAGCCCATTTCTGTATTATCTCTTAAATCGCTGGAATTAAATAGTATTTTCTTGTCTGTAGCGATATGTGAAACGTTTAATTGAGACGTTCTTTATATTCTTTATCAGACAATTCTATTCAAAGCCCCTAATCCATATTGGTTTGCGACACATAATGGATAGAGAGCAATTAGCAGATGCGTATGCCGTATGTGTTTGAGTATCGATGCCAGTAGAATGCTTCTCATCTATTCACTTGTCAGATATGTTATAAAAATAGAAAAAGGTTACTATGTTGTGTTTTTACTACACGA
Source organism: Zerene cesonia (assembly GCF_012273895.1). Taxonomy (NCBI): domain Eukaryota; kingdom Metazoa; phylum Arthropoda; class Insecta; order Lepidoptera; family Pieridae; genus Zerene; species Zerene cesonia. The sequence goes on along the minus strand of NC_052111.1, from coordinate 2,065,198 downwards.
TGAAAATTATTACCAGATAATACGTTCACTTTACATTAATCTGTTTCGATTTTTCACCATATATTATATATGTATTATGTATTGATATATGAATATTTAGAAACCATGCTTTAAAAAAGCAATTACCGCGTTAAATTAAAATTAAACCTGCTAAGCCCCAATATAATGTTTTACCCTCAATACATTTTATAAATCGGGAATTTAAAAACCACATATTTTCATGATAAATTTTATAACCGAATTCAATTATATGGCTTACGATAGCTTTTTGAAAATTATTATTGAAATGTACATAGCTTGCAATTAGTATATTTAACGTTTCTTGCGCTACAAATTCTCTGTATAAACTATTGTTTTGTTTCTCTGATGAAGTTTAGACAAAACAACAATTTCGATTGTAAGCGCGAAATCAACACTTCAGAAAATGGAACTGCGGTAAGAAGTGCTGATATTGTTTCGTTTTATCAACAGGGATGTGAAAGTACAAATGTTACAAAGTATATAACTGTTTCTTATAGATCTACGTTGTTAAGAGACGGTTATTGTATAGGAATTTAAAATTAATTTTATATAGTTTATTACAACATAGCAAAATAATCACGTAATATTTTCTCGAACAATCAAATCACGTCGGCTTACGTATTCTTTGTTTATATATTTAATTGTACGTTTTTTACAATATAAGCTGTATATCAATGCGACTACCTATATAAAATGATTTTCAAAAGCTTTTGTTTTTTTTTGCTCAAATGTAAATTATATTAATAATAACCGTTTCCTTAAACCTCAAATAAGCTGGATCTCCATTGGCATCGAAGTTCGTAGACTAAGTGAGGTAGCTAATGATATAATTAATTGAAATAATATGTCCATGCCAACGCGAAATCCAAGCCGAGTTAGCTCCGTTAGACGTAAATCTGAAATTCAATTAACATTAAGCCGGGCTATAGGATTTTGACTTAAAGTTTGTTGTGTAATTTGTGCGGGTCTCAGGCGATCCTTCAAGCAACACAAATGGGATACGATTAAGGAACTGATTTAGAACAAATTTAACGCCTAATAGAACTTTGGGGATACCACAATGCGTGGGTGTACTTTTTCAACATAAGATTTCATGCAAATTTCATTATGCTAATATGGACAAACTATCAAATGTGAAATAACGTCATACGACGGAAACTATCAGGGTCACTTCTGAAACTAAGGCCATAATAAGAAAAACAAAAACTTTGTATAATTTAATAGTTATTAAAACGCTATTTCGTCAACGTATCGCGATTTACGCAACGGCTTTATACTCAAACTTTAAAGTACAAGAAAAACTTTAATTATACTGAAGCTGATTACCCCAACATAATCTGTTTCGTTTCATTCGTTTTATTAATATATAAAATCATGCTGGAAAGGAAATTTTTATTCAAATTAATTAACCTGCGGGCACCAAGAGGAACGTTTCTAAAAGTAATGACTTAAACATAATTAATTTTTGAAATTGCGCCGTGTAATTTTGAAAACGATTTTGTATACGAGATATGATTTGTTCATACCAGATCTAATTATTTCTTTAAATTACATCAATTAAGATAGGATTAAATTACTTCTAAACGATTTTATTTTTATGTTTGTTTTTGTTATTTTCGGTGAATATGGATATGAATTAAAAACCAGCCTAGATAGGTTCACGGTTTAATGTATATAGACTTTGAACTGATTTTGATGCATTATAAACCTTGACAAAAATATGGAATAAATAAAAATAATTAATACCCGGATATACAATGAAAACAGGACTTGAATTCTCTGAATTCCAAGCATACACAAGAAATCCATAACGAATTTAATTGTAATTATGGAATAAAACATAACGATAGCAAAACTGCATTTCTTTCAAAAGGCAAAGAATGTTTTTCTTGTGACATAAATCGAAAATAAATTAGGAGGTTATAACGATATTGCTATGAGTTATGATTCCTATCGTGGAAAGGAATGTGGCTCGAATGCTGATCCATAGCGCGTTACAGCTTTATGACTTTAATCTTGTAAAAGCGTTGCGTTGTCGTAAAACATTCCAGGAAAATAGATGAAAATACATCATACGTACGTGCAGTTAGTTTGTTTGGTTGGTGTCAACTACCGTACTTAACTTATTGATGACTGAATTGAGACATGTAAATTTCTGTAAGAATGTTTCTGTATTTGTCTGTAGGTTAAATAAAAAAGCACATCAGACAATATATTTTGTTCTATCATGTTATGTTTATTGAATCGTTGAAACAACGAGTAAGTGAGCAGGTAAATTAACAAAAAGTTAAAGATCTGTGTTGTATACCAACCCGCTCCGAGTCCGGTCCGCTCAGTGGAACTTATATAATAATGATGGATGATTTTATGCAAGTGTATGTTTCTCTCACCTTTCTTTCTTAGACTTGCTCCACGTCGTCGTCTTTATCGATATAACGAATTGCTTAACTTTTTGTTAAACTCCTTGTAAATGATCTTATGAAAGGACACATGAATCATATTATTAATATAGTATAATGCTTACAAAGGTATCGGCAACAATGTGGGTAAATGTTTATTGTTATATTGTGACACGTATCCATGAAACCAATCTGAAACTACAAGCCACGGGGGAGACGGGCTCAAGCGTAGTTATGGGATTTACATACAAACACATGAACAATGTTTTATTGGTTGTTATATTAGCTATGCATTTCCCGGAGGGTATTTGAAATGTACGTAATATGGTGAAGCAAAACATACTGATAGTCAGTTGAATACACCCGTAATAGGTAGTGAGTTAACACTACAATGACTTTCTGGTGTTAAACTGTGTGCGTTGCTAAGGCAAACTGTAAACCAATGTTCAAATGTGGTCATATGTAGTGTAGACATAAGCGTATAATGGTTGCATGTAAATCATATATGCAATATTGCTATAGTAATTGCTTTATTCAGATGTGATTTATTATTAATCTATTACAAAAAAAGAGGACGTTGTCAATTAGCCTGTATTATTTTTGTGTTTCTTTAATTACCCTTTATTGACAAAAGTGGCAAAAAGCAGTCACTATTTTAAACTAAAAATGTACCTATAACTGCACTAATTATGTGAGGAGACCTCGTTACTGAACAGTCGCAATGGTTCAGTTATAAATACATAATAAATATGTGCTTTTATAGCATATACAGAAGTATATATAACCCTTAAATTGATTGAGTGTGAGTATTTAAAATATACGAGGTACTCCCAGTACCTAAAATTAACATCATCTTACACCGTTGGCACGTAATCTATCCCATATTAAATTTAGTGCTATATTTCAAACTCAACCCAGTCATAATTCTACTCTTCACTCGCTCCTGACTTATTGATGTGGTGTGACCTATACCAGCGCTAGGTATTTCTAGCATAACCTGAATTATAGCATCATAAAGTAGGACCATGCTACGATATTGATCCATTTTATTTGTGGACTACCGCATTTGGATCGTGAGACTACGGACACGATAACTTTGTTGTGACAAAAATTTAGTAATTTGTATTTATTCTTACATTTCCCACCCAAAATTGAGTTCTACGAATTGAAAACGTGAAGGTTAAAAGTCTGAGACGTGTAAGATATTAGAACCTACATCACAGTTTAAAAAATAGTTATGCCTACATAGTTATTTTCAGTCAGTCGTGCTTTCGGCAATAGTGGACTATTGGGTTTCGAATTTACGATATTAAGAAGGAATTTAAATAAAGTAGCTACCCGATACAATAAAATTATATCATTTTTTGCAAGAACAAAAAGAACGAAATTAAATAATAGATATTACAAACTTTCATAAATTACAAGCAATTTCAGTCGCTGGGCGACCACTTTTTCAATTTAAACTCGTATCATATTTATTAGAATGGAAATCCAGCTGAATAAATAATACTCGGTTTTTTAGTTAAGCATTGGGTTTTGCTTGCAACTGCAATCATTAAAATTATGTCGCAAATATTTCCGTATGATCCATGAACGTGCGGTTATATTTACGATCTACAATACAATATTGCGAAATACGCATTCAAATCTAACTTGTGTTCATACGGTTCGCTCTTCACTATTTCACATATAAATTAAGAGCGGAACGCGAGGGCACAAGCTACTCCATTAACACAGAGAACTTTGTTGCGAGTTCATGGAATTTCTATAATTTTGCATTTATAGAGAACAATTTACCAGCGAGAGGTAATTTGCGTAACAAGCTTCCCGACATTAAGAGACGTATAATTACGAATCATTCTTAATAATAGCATCTTCGGTCGGCAGTGTTAAGATTTACGATTTTATTCAATCCAACATCCCGGTAAATTACGGGGAGCCGAGATCCATTAAGTGCTTAAGTGCCTCCCGAGCACGAAATTGGCGATGATAATGGGAATGGGTTCCTTACTATGTTAATATGGAATTTAACACAGGGTGGGTTGATTCATGCGTTGTTTTAAGTAATATGCCCCGCGCAGTATCAAACGAAATGTAACTCGCAGGCGCTCTGTCTTTATTGATGTTTGCCGTATCGGTTTGTTCATCGTTGAATTTAATAAAAACAGTTTCAATAACAAAGTTAGCATTGAATGTCAAGCAAGAATAGCGGTCTCATTTATCACATCTAGTTTTGCGACCATTCATCTGATTCGATAACAAAGCTATATTATTTATTAGTCCAGCCTCGCTAACTTGATAGAAATGGAAATAGCATTTCTCATTCGGAACTTTGATACAAAAAAGTTCCAATTCTGTCTAGCCGTAGTACAAATGGGATAAGTTTAAGAAAGCAATCGGCCTTATATGGTCGTTATGGCTCACTACGTAGGAGAGGGCGTGAAACCCATTCGAAAGTTTCATTTATTGTGTCATTTGATATAATTTCAACATTACACCCTCATTTTATTAGTGTAAAATAAGTTGAATATTCTATAACAGAGTTTTATAAAATTATGTCTCATATGTGTGATTATGCAATACAATACAATAGAAAAATTAATATAAAAAATTATTCTAATCAGTGAGAAATACTAGACCGTTGCTCTTAAGGGTAAATAAATGTCCCTATCACACTACCACCTTGTATGTATATTATGTGTACACATTAGACAATATATTATATCTGAACTGACATGAATAGAAATGAACTTTAATTATTAGTCATTTATTATAACTTAATATATATAATATTATAACTTATTTCCATCACATCTCTTGATTGTTTAATTATTAGCTGAAAGATTTAGTTCCCATTCAATTTCACTGAATAAGAAAAAAATTGTAAATAATTACTGAAGTATTGTATGAGATTCTAGTTATCCATTCTATCCATATTCAGTAAACATAAAATTCGGTTAAGTACGAGTGGGACTCGCGTCACAAAGGGTTCCGTGCAAATAAGCTAAAATATTTGTAAAGAAAATTGGTCAATGGTCGCCAAATTTAATCAAAGACAGATGGACAGCGAACACTAAGCGACAGGATATTGTTTTACTCTTTTGGTACGGAAACATAAAAATAAAACTTTATATAGATATAACTCTTAAAAGTGCATTCAAATATGTTGAGCTTGGGACCTACTATTTCATAATAGACTTACGGACACACATACTGAAATACTAATGATAAACTTATATCCCTATTTTAGTTGGGAGTTACAAAGTTCATTCAATTACGCAATAAGTTCGAACGCATAACTCACAAGACAATTTGTCGTGAACATGGGTTTATAAAGCAAATAATAAACAGGCATTTTACATCCCAGGGCGACACGGGTGCAGGTATCTAATTAACATCGCACTAATGAATATGTAATATTCACTCCCTAATACAATTACCCGCCTTGAAAGTAAGCAATATTGTATGCAGCCACGCGCCTGATGAGTTTAGTACGTCCGTAACCTAGCAACGTTGACTTCATTAGAAATTTAATTTACACACGTCTGCGCCGGTGAAAATATTTCATCAAGATCAAGATTGCCGCGTTTGTAGCATTAAGTGCCTTTTAATGCACGCTTCTGATAAACTTATTAGGTATCCAAGTGCATATCTGTAATTTTGTAAGTTATATGTAACGTTATTCGTGAAAAGCAGTTCTATGAAGTCCCACGAACATTAATTCGCAGGCAATGTATCAGAATTAGGAATGGTGTACAAATAAAGTCACTGGTTATTTGCATTAAAAGCTCTCCATTGGACAGGGAAAACTGGGGCGACGTGTAGACTGAGTGCATTTTGGCGTTAAGCGCTTTTAACATAATGTAGTTCTAATGCGAATCTATTTTCATCTGTACGAAATGTATGCGAAAATTCTTTACCGAGAGTTGTGAATGGCGTTACATCAGAAACGAACGTGAATATTTTCCTTTTTGTACAAGATTATACTCAATGGTGTGAATAATAAAACCCATGAGATAGGTCAACCTCATCATGACAAAATAAGACAGGTAAAAAATATACGTTCATTTGTTCTATCAGTGAGGTAAATTATTTGTAACGGTAATATGAACGATTTCTCTCATTCTTTGATAAGTAATAAAAATAGTGTGCGCTTCGATATTTATTGAAGTATATAAGTTAATTTAAATTGCAGCAGCAGCACCGACGGCTAGAATGAGCTGGCCAGGAGTCGGTTGAATAAGTTTGAAAGCAATCATACCGAATACAAAGTAATCTACGAGTATAACTTTGTTGATTACTACCGGGAAATAGGACGCAAAACTTTGAATTCCTAACGTTTCTTCTGATTTATTGGAAAAGTTTTGCTCAGTTGTAATTAATCATAGTGTTGATGGAGCTGTTACGAACCTTTTACCTGGCGCTTAAAACAAACTTTTAAAATAAACATAAAGGAAATAGCATAAAAAAAGCTGTTGATGATTTGTATCCATCCTTTGAATATCTGGAACATAGTTTTAATTTACTTACGTGAATTTAAAATTGAGTTTCCTATCGTTATTTTATTCGAAAGAAAAATAAATTGATGATAAGCGCATTAGAATGCAACCAAAAAAATTATGGCCATTCATTGGTGGATACCTTTAAATATTTTAACAATATAAGAATCTTTAAGAAATTAAAAACTTATTGACGGATTTTGACTCTCAGTCTCCCCGTGACCACGCTCCCAGTAAAGTGTTCGAAACGTCGGGTTAATAATATAATTAATAAATCGCGTTTAAAATCCGTTAAAGAGTTTTTAATTTCTAATGTATAATACTCTCGTAAAATCAAACACAAGAAAATACAATATAAAACGCTTTTATACATGCCATTAGGTAATAATAAACATATAAAAGAAGTATTTCATATGAAATAAAGTTTTAAAAGAGGTAATGATCTCGAAGTAATTTCCTACTAAGAATTCTATGGAAATATAAGGCGCAAATGTTCCGTAAGGAAAATCTGAACCGTATTACATTAAAGAACATCAAAGCTTGCACTTAATTTCCTTGTTATTTTGATATGTTCTCAAAACTCGATAACATTTTGCGTAATTTGAAAAAAAAAATGTGCTCAAACAGAAAGTATACAAAAGTATACAAGCACTTTTTTTCTTATATCAATCAATCATGTAAAAACGACTGGAAAGTTTTTAACAGATGATTATATGGCGATAGACTAATATTAACTACATTTTATCTGAAAATGTATTTTTTTGATTGGCTATACACGTAACCCGGGATAAAAAATAAGATCGTTAGCGAATATGTAGAATTGAGGTCATTTAAAAATAGGATATTACTTAATTGTTTCTTTTTTGCTTTAATAAAAGGCTTTTTAGCCTTAATGGGTGAGGTAGATGAAACTATGTATAAAAAAGCAAACACCCGCATTTAGTCGTAAAAAATTTCATTGTGCCTCTTCTTCGAAAATCCAGAAAAGGTTTCTGAATTTTCTGGATAGCTTCATATTCATTCTGTATTTCATTATATATCAATCCCCATTAAAGTACACGCATGTGAAGCCGCGAGCGAATCACTAGGCATTAATATAATTGTTTTCGTGTTATATTTTGTTATTAATAAATGAATCTAATTTATTATTTCCTATCTATTTATAAATAACTACGCAATATAATATATAAGAAATATTTGAGCATATTAGTTAAAGATAGAAAACGAGTGTATTTTTTCATTAGGCACGTTTTCACTTTTACAAATAAATGAATTGATCAAATTTGTCTATTTACACCCTCAGTAGTTCATTGATAAGGTTTTATTAAATTATGAACATAAAGATAATAAAAATGAGAAAATGTATCATGTAATTGAATCACGGCAATATTGAAATAGATATTGGGTTAGATAATCTTGCCTTACCTATTTGTAAATTTCGTTAGGTTACTAGGCCACATAATATTCTTTTATATTTTTACGAATTCCAAGAATGTGGAAATTCTTAAGCAGTTCTCAACTAAACAGACAATTTTGTAAGTAAAGTAAAGCGTAAAACTTACACTATACTAAAAAAATAATCAATTTATATACTTATACCTAATACGTTTACATACAAATACAATAAACAATATATTATTCGTTTTAGTAAAGAAAATTTGTTAATGGGTATTAAACTTTATCCAATTGTAATTCCTACACACAAAGATTCCAAACGAAATAAAAAAAGAATTCTATTAGTTTTTCCACTATAAAGAGAAATGTTTATCAGTAAAGCTATCCATTTTGTCTTATTGTCTAGCTTTAACGTGCGATCTTCTATGTGCGGAAGAAATCTGTTGTCGAACTTAAGCTTTATTAAGATTGTCGATGGTAAAAATGTTGCCTTTTTCCTTATAGTCACCAATACCGTTTTTGTTATATCGACACTATTGACCTTATTGGGGAATGAAATATCGTCTTTAGTTTATGTTTTGTTTAACGTTAACAGACGAAGAATTTCGGGGATTACATTCAGACCGGACTTTTATTTTCTATTTTTATACATAGCCCGTATTAATTGATTTTTGGTGTACTGAACCGACTTGAACTCACCTACTTCCTTTGTAATTTGAAATCACAAAGACCATGAAAGGTCTCTTTAACAATGTAAGTAGGTCGAATACTAAACGCGTGTACGTGTTGGTACTTGTATACATTTATTTCGTGGAAAATGTAATTGTAAGAAAAATATTTTTACTCGTTATTTTAATTGGATACGATGGGTGAAATGTACAATCTGCGTTGGAATTAACACGGCCACTAAACGAATTTAAAACATTTCATAATATCTAGTTTTTATTCCTTGTAAATGTTAGTGTGGGAAGTCCTAATTGTAGCTGGTTTGCAAAAAGAGAAGGAAATAAAAATAAAGTAAAAAAAATTTTATAAACTATTTTTAAGCGGCCATATTTGATTAGAAATTATAATATTGTACCAGTCTAACTCTTTTAACAAGAATCTCAACTAGTTTACCTTTGAAACAAAAAAAAGTAACGAAAATAAATAAATCGTGGGCTACGATCATACACGCAAACATGACAACCTTATAACACCGTAGTTTTTGTACGGTTTAATGTGTTTTAACTGACATAGATTTCTTTTAACAATCTGGTTTGCTTCAAAAACTAGATTGCGTCCGCTCGTGGGTGTAGGCAGAAGGGTGTTTGATAAAACCATTTTTTTTTTATGTCACAGTCGGCAATGGAGCTGGTGGGTCGCCTGATGGTAAGCGCTACCACCGCCCATGAACATTCGTAGAGGAACAAGGTCCGTTACAGACCTTATGCCTCTACAAATGGATTGCCGACTTTTTGGGAAGGGATTAAGAAGGGATTGGCGAGAGGAATAAAGGAAAGGATTGGGAAGGGAAGAAAAAGGATATGGGCCTCCGGCTCCCCCACTCACCAAACGAAACACAGCAGAATGCTATTTCACGCCGGTCTTCTGTGGGGGTGTGGTACTTCCCCGGTGCGAGCTGGCCCAATTCGTGCCGAAGCGTGCTCGACTACCACATTTTATAAAAACTCGTCGAAAAATGTTATTTTTTTAATGTTTGCAGCCCATTCAATTTAATACCTTTTTTATATATTTTTAAGCCTATACTCTTTCATTGCTCGATAAAGAGTTAGCACAATTTGTTTACAATTTCTTTGGATATTGATCAAGTTGTACAAGGATTATTTTGTCCACATTTAGTAGTTTAATTTTATTGAACACCCCCAAAATGAAACCCTGACGACCCCTGCGCATTCGCTGGAGATTGTATTAACTTAAAGGTATTGAAATAATCTTTAAAATGTTAAGCGAAGAATAAACCTTCTTTTATAATAACAGATAATGTTACAGTTAAGAAGTGACATGCGTTTCCAGTTTATTTTAAGTCATCTTTCTATTTAACAAGCCTGCTCTAAATTTAATTTAATGTCCGTTGTGTTATGAGTACCTAGCTTTCTTATCAACATTACTTGGAAATAAAATAAACTCCGTTCTTGAAAATGTGGGACGACTGTCTCGAACACACGTACTTAAAGTTTCTGAGAGAAGGCCCGAAGAGAAATATCCTCGGAAGTCGCAGAGATTTATGACCGCTGTTAACGTGACCCAGGTATTTCTGCGAGGGAAACTGACCAATATCTTCACTTTTTCTTCAACTTGTTTTTTTGTACATTTAATCAAAAGAATCGCGTCATGCAGACGTAGCAGAGTTACTGTTTAATAAAACTTTTTGTAGTAAATTCAGGTTACGTAAATTAAGCGCCCTCGTGACAATACGAGTTGGAATATACGAGTTTTATGTTAAGTATGCTTTTTAAGTTAAATTTAATTTTAAGTGTACTTGCACGTACGGTAATTTATTCGTGTAATTTATAAAGTTTAACAAAGTATGTTACGTTGATAGAGTACCAATGACTACAATATTTTCCTGGAAGTTAATAAAATGTGATCGCGCCAGTCACTTTTAAGCATAATATTGTAAAGTATATTTACGCAATAACAAATTAAATCTTTTTAAATATCTTTATTTAATTCATGAGCTGTACGACTATTGAATTCTATCTAAGCATTAGAGGGTAACAATGAACACAATAATTCATTCGCTAGCGTGTATAAGCGAGCTTAGCAGTTGATTCTGGTGGCTTACCGTATCACAATATCTGCGAAAGTTTAGCCCGCAAGCGGTGTGGATGGGCAGTCGGCTTAACTCTTCTAGGGAAACTTTAAATTAGATATACTCAGGTATTCTCATCGCGGATAATAAATCTTCCGCGTTATGCTTTTTACCATATTCATTAGATCGTTCTTACGCGCGGTTCTGATATTGTTTTTGAAAGGATTCTGGTTTGATAAAGACGAATGATACACGTTGATTATTTTGAATTTATATAATGATGATTTACCTTAGGTAAATGAGCTGTCAATGCAACTAGGATTATTACTTTTGATAAAGGCTTCACAAATCATTTAATGTAGTGTTGAATTCTGAAGATTTACCGTATCACAATATCTACGAAAGCTAAGCCGGGGAAGTGGCGTGGACGGGCAATCGGCTTAACTCCTGTAGGGAAACTTTAAGTGAGATATACTCAGGTATGCTAATCGCAGATTATAAATCTTCCATATAATGATTTTCACTATATTTATAAGTTCGTTCATATATGTGCCAATCATATTGTTTTAACTAAATTGATTATTTGATTTATTTCCATTGACGTTAGATTTCATTGATTCACAAATAATTTAATCTAGTGTTGAACTCTTGTAAATCCCGGACATACATAAGTAACAACTGTAAACTGAGTACGTGAAGTACCAAAAACCACTTCAATACGTACAGCGACTAACGAAAATAAAAGCAGAGGAGATGTGTACGAACTAAACACACTCGTAATGTTACTTATGCCCATTGTGCGAAAGTCAACAATGGGGTGCCGTGAGGGTCGCCTCACGACAGAGAGCTCGGCAATGAGTGCTCGTCACTCTTCCACAAATCACAAGTGTATGCGGCGTGAACTATACGTGCATACTGTGAATGTAGCGTGTTCCGACCTCAAGAGGAAGCTTGAGACAAAAATCTGTCAGTCCAATTTAGCGAAGTGCAGCTGTAAGTTGTAATAGGTACTTGTCTGCACAAAATAAAAGTGTGCACGATTATTCAAAGATTTTTCACTCGTTTTAAATCAGACATAACCTTCGCCGAACAGAAGCAATTTCTCGGGAATTCTGTCAATTTAGTTTAGGAACGGGACTGAAGTCCTCATTCCATTATTTGCATACTCCAGTACATACCTATTAATGCTTCATTTGAAACATACGTATATCAAAATGTCAGAATATTAACATGCGTACAATAGATTGATTTTTGTTTATAAAATATATTTATGTAAAATTATGAGTTTTATGTTGCTAACATATACACGTTTGGATTATACAGTTTAATATAAGCACCATTGTAGTAGCTAATAGGTTATTATCGTTATAACGCTTGTCCTTCTACTATTATATGTGTCTGTAAACACTATTGTTATAGGATTTAATGATCCCCGAATGAACGCCTAAAATCGTCTCAGAGCTTAGGCAGCGTGTTTACGTAAACAGGTGTAAAATGGATCGTTATGCGGTCGAATTACCATAATGTTTGTTGTCGAAATGTTCACTCACAAAAATAGAATATTATCTTACGTGTGGGTGGAAAACCAATACACGGAGAGGCTTATATGTATCAATGTGTATGACAAAAAAATTGTAATGTATTTTTTACAAATTTGTGCTCTTTTGCTTTTAGGATTTTGTTGAGCTCTATTCGATCTATACGTAATTGACTTTGCAATAAAAATATTTATTCATTTTTAATGTCTTTTATTGTACCTAACATTTAAAATCTTCTTCTATTATTACATCTGTATAAAATAGGCGTGGGTATTATACTCTTTTACCGTTGAAAATCAAGCAAAGTTTTATTGAGTTCATTGTCAAGGTACCAAGCTTTCTATAGAACAGTTTGTGCTCGTTGGTCATAATGAAGACAAACGGTGCCGAGTATTCTTAGATGGTATTGTCCCTGGCTGGCGGGGCTCCAGGTTGCTTCATGACTGTATGCGACTCGGCGGCTCCATTCGACTCCGTTAATTTTGCCCTATCCATTATACAGATCAATAATTACCCTATTATCATTTAAGATTTAAAATGAGTAACTGTAATTTTGTATTTAAAATTTTACATAACGAATTCGTTCTCTGTAATCATTTTATTTCTTAAGTCTAGACGTTGTGACCTTAAGTGTCGTTTATCATTTTTATGGCAATTAAGCGATGATATTTGGGTGGTCTTACAGTCTTATTTACACCATGTGAAGTGTGAAGTTTTCAATAACAAACACTGATACATTAAATTCACGCTGGTTCAATTTCGAATGTTCAAGTACAAGTTGCAAGATATTTTTATTTTATTACGACACTTCTTCGTCTCCGCGGGTCTCGTACAGCGGACATGTAAATCGTATGGACGGTAGAACGCAACAATCAATTGTTAGACGCAAAGCCCAGATTTGCATAGCACGGTCGGGATCATCGGCTGTGATTGTTTCGACGCTGTTACAGCCCGTGTAATTTGTAGGGATTTCGATGAATAAATGTTGTACGTTTACTGAACAGATTTTATGTACATTTTCTCTCGAATTCGCAGCCTTACGTGATAATTACGTTTCTTAAATATTGGTTCATTCTTGATTTAAATTAAATATACTTCCAAATTTATTTTACATTATTTCAAGCTGTATTTTATGTTATTATAGAAATAGAAAAGAAAATAACGTAGCAATCTACTAACATGTGCTTTAAACAGACTGAGTGACCTACTTCAGTGATCGGGAAATATTCTTTAGTTTAACGAGTCGACAGCAGCATATAAATAGATGATAACAAACCCACCCAAGGAAAAGGAAAAGCAGTAAAGATTGTGACGGACAGGAGTTGGTAGGGTAAGGGACTCCGTACTGTGAATAAATGTTCCCCGATAATAGATGCAGAGTGCGGTGTTGGGTCGCAACGATAATACATCACCTCTTTGTTGGAAAAATATGCGTTATTATTTCGCGAGGAATTTCATTATAGCGATCCAGTAGGCTTTCAAATAAATAAGCATTTTATTGCTATTCTTATGGAAGCTACGACCGATATTTTGTATGTAGTTGGGACAATGTGACAATGTTTTGGGAATTCATGTGTTTAACTTGAGTAGGGTAAGGCGTGCCTAAGGAACTGTCTGTTTAGCATTAATAGACAAACAAATTCATTTAACTCGTGGTGGCATGTGTTGCGAAAATATATATCGCGTTTTGCGTTTAATTTAACATTCTTTTTCAACTAATGACATAATTTTATCTCTTGTCAGTTTTATGTAATATGAAACAAACATCATATTAATTCGGTAGCGAGGCGTAAAAATCTTGTATGGCGTGGAGTGAAAATAATACTCAAGGGATTCAAGACGAGGGGCGTAAATGAGAAATGCAAATAAGTTCTTAAGCTTTTCACGCTCCGAATAAGCCTATGAATGCTTGACAAATAGAATTATCTTATGATTGTATTGTAACCAAACAGATTTTCCGTATAATAGATATTAAAGTGGTAATTGATTCAGATTATTGTATTGCTGCAACAATATTCATTTAGGGAGAAGATACATATAAAATTATTGTAAATGATTTTAAAAGAGCAACTATAGAGTTTTGTGTCTGATCCTCTGTGTAGAATCTGCTTTCCGAAGCGGTGGTAAATGTTATAACTGTGTTAATAAGATTCAAAAGTGCTTCTAGAAGAATTTTAATTGAATAAAAAATGTTTAAATTTATTTACACAGTTCATATTTTTATTGACTAAATGAAATTCCAGAAGATAGTAAATTATACACATCATTCGCATAGTATGATTACAAACTATGTATTTCATTGTAATGTTCGCAGAAGATGAAATTATGACTTTCTGACACTATTATCGAGCTTGTATTACCATATTGTATTAATATTCATTTTGTATTATAATATAAACTTTTTTAAAAACTCCTATTCAATTATTGAATACTTTTCTGGTTGCTCAGGTTTAAAGTAAAATGATCAATTTAAGAACGTTTTAATACAAGAACATTTTATTTTATTTACATTTGAAGGAAGTCATCAGCAATTCCCATGTATGCCTTGACGTAAGATTTCGTCAACTTTCAATTTCCGGCTACACAAAAAGGTCCTCTCACGTTTCCGAAAATGTCAAAGTAAAGAGCGGAAATCGAAATAAAGTGAATAGTCGGTAAAATGAAGTTCGAGAAACATCTTATTAAAGATTCCAAAGATTAACATGTGAGTAAAAATGTGCTCGAAAAAGCAAATAACATTTTCGAATCAAGAAATAAATACGCGAAAAACTTGCAAAATCTTCTCAGTTTCGTAAACTCGAGGCAGTATTTGATGAATAAAAAAGTTATAATTGCGTAAATATACATTTACTGTACCGACATTTTCGGAAATACAATTTTCATAACCCAAATTGCAATCGATATCAAAAACCACTGGTTGAAGTTAAACTAATTTACGTACGGCTAACTTCCGTACGACGTTGATTGAAGCGATTCCAAGCGACTTCGTAAGTGTTTAGTTTAACAATTTTTCTTTGATAATATTTCTAAAAGAAATCCGTAAAACGACCCTTCCTCAATGATTAAACAAAGGACAAATGACCCCTTTAGAGTCGATAGCGTCTTTGTGATCAAAGACTTGTTACGAGCTGTCGAAGAAGATTAATTGGCGTCAAAATGAATGGAGCCCTTTGAATAAAAATATTACTCTTTGATGCTCGTCGTCTTTAGTAATTTTTAATGATTAAGGCTTATCTATGATAACAAAGTTATGTTAGTTTAAATAAGTATATTTAATAGTCATACTTAGGGACATATTAAATTATATAAATCTTTAATACCATATTGTACCCAACAACTGTATCATTATGGTTAGGTATGCTTATTATTTATTCCAAAGATCCGTCCTGTATTCATAAGCTACCGTACAATGAGCCATAACACCGCTGTCCACGTCTAATTGTTACAATGAATAAACTACTTTATGTAGGTGGAATAAGCGCTACAATAGTTTGCATCATTTATTTTGTTTTAATGTGCTTACCTGAGTTTTGCTATAAATAGTTTATGAATTTATCCCTCTTCCGCGAGCATTAGTCTTCTCGGTAAACTGGCTTATCCCGTTGAGATTATTTCACTTAATAAATCACCCGAACAGAATAGAAAATAATTATAGGTTTTTAAGCTGGAAGTAGTTGTAATGTATCCAATTTTTTACTCCTAACGAAACTAACGCTATCATTAATTAGCGAACAACCGCTTAACTCTTGCGTTGTCGCAACAATCTAAAACGTAATTTATCTTTTGCACTTTTTGTACCTACAACTTATGGTGGTTTTAAAGAACTTGTTTGTTGTATTTTCGTGAAATAAGAAAAATGAATTAGATGTATTGAACGAAGTGCTTTTATGTTCTGATAAAACGAATGATTTCACATGTGTACCAGTCACGCTTCAAAAAACAGTTCACTTCATATAATTATTTTATTATAATATACGTTATTGAGTAAATTAGCGCAATTAGTTTAATCGTCATTAACATCTGATATTATTGTTGGGTGTACGGTGGCTTACTCTCAACGGTGTCGAGATCTAATTCAATTGAGTTCGATTCGATTGTATGAATTGGTACTATTGAAAAAGAAGACAGCACACGATTGTGCAGTGGTTTCTAATTATTTTCAATATAAAACTAAACTAGATTTGGATATATAACTAGAATTCATTCAACATCAACATAAAACTACGCAACGGATTTGTATGGGTTTTTTTTAAATAGATAGAATGATTCAAGAGGATGGTTTATATGTATAATAACATCTATTAAACTAATCCGAATTTAACGCGTGCGAAGCCGCGGGCAAAAGCTAGTATAGAATATATATAAACGATACCGTAATTGTTAGTTCAACGTTTGTAAAAAAATGAGAACAAGATGTCGTATTCTCATATATCCGATTGGCTGAAATAAAAAGAAGACACCATAGAGTCCATTATAAACTGCTGTGTTTCTTGTTTCCTCCATCGCCGCACTAATTTAATGCTATTTTGCACCGACCCACAACTCCCTCGGCTTAACGACCAATTATGATAGTTAGCGTCATCGAACCTTGTTCGTTAATAAAAATTGCTTTTAACTTGCTATGTTTTCATCAAATGTATATAAATTAGCATAGATGTGTGATCTTTCAGTGTGTATATAAATATACAGCCAGCTTGTACAAGTTTACAGATTAATCATTCTCATGGGCAGAAGTATTTTCAAATCAATACATGGTTACAGATATACAAATTAAAACGTGGAATGAAGACGATTTAATTGTGAATTACAACAAACTATATTCTAAATAGAACTAATCACAAAACGTATCCGGACATCGTTATTTGAATTTTTTTCATCCAACAATCATAATCTCAACGAGGTCGTAAAGTTGACTTCCTTCGAATACAAAATGAATGAGAGCAATCGAGAACGCAAACCCAATCATCGAAAACCAACAGCGCACGGACTTAGCCATTTCACGGAGATGTGTTTGACTTGCAGCGTCCGACTCCCTTCTGTTTGTGTTCGAAGCGACTATCAAGCTTAAACTTTTAGCAAGTGTAATGTACGGTACTGCTATGTAGGTTTAAATGATGATCTAATTTATGTTAGTTTGCATTAAGATTACAAAGTTCGTGAGCGATCCACTAACATTTGCACGTTTGAACGTTTCGACGAATAGATTGTATTGCTTGCGTTCAATATGTTATTTTAGTTACCTGTACGTGAAACCTTAGGGAATTTGACACGAATTTTGCTTAAAATTCTTGTACGGTTTGCTCAAGATATGTAGACCGCTGAAGAGAAATTAACCGTGTCTTTGTATTTTAAAATTTTCATACGAACGTATGCATTCATATTCATTCTCTTTGAGTAATGGAAAATGTTGACAACAATACGGGATGCATAAAAAGGAAAACTTTAAAGTGGCTCCGGGAAGGCGCGCTGGCCGGTGAAACGCGCTCTTCGCATACAAATCAGCACACTAGCCCACTTTGAATGGAACTCTGAGAAATTAACTTTGATCGCGTTTTAATGTTTGCGGCAACATAGATATTCTACGAGGGCTTTTTAATTACATTGTATTTTTTAGACGTAATTTATAATTACTATTTAATTTATCACGCTTTAAAAGTATTGAGCCTTACATTCCTTCGTTTCCTAATTTAACAACACTATTCTTATATAATAAAAATTCATTAAGATTAGGAAAACTAACGAAGCGATTATATGATGGGATCTTTTATCTTCTTATAGATACTTACTGAGATTTTATACATATAGATAATATATTACTAAAAACTTGCTACAATGTAGATCATACTGATACCACTTCTAATAAAAACAAGTTATTGATTCAATTAATCTGTTATACAAAAGAATATTATCCTCTCGAAAATAATAAGCGTATATTGAAATAATAATTTATTTGAAAATCTAAAATAACAAAGATTAAATTTGAAGCCTATACAAAGCTTAGCAATTCTGTTTAGCTTTCGCCACTTATTACGATATTTAATTGCGAAGGTTTCAAATATTCCGCTTGTTTACCCAGGTACGGTGTGTGACGAATACCGAATGATGGCGCGGGTATTGTCCGTTTCGGATACATAAACTGAAAAAAAAACTTCGTAAATAATTATTGTTTGATGCAAATAAACTATACGAAAAGGTACGGCAATAACAACGAAATATTGGTAAGTAAGACTGGTAAAATATCACTTGTAAAAATAATAATATGTGAGCAGAAACTTATATATCTATAAGAGATTATTTTAAAGACTATGTCTTTAAATATAAAATGTATGTCTAAATACGACATGAATAGCAAAATCATCAAATCGTTCCATTATTATGTAATTTTCTCTTAAAATAAGCGAATTAATTAAATGTGGTATTTTAATATTTTAACATCGTAATAGCAATACATTTAATTACGCATATTGACTCAAGTTAATTTACATGCAAAAGCGTATTATAAAAGGAATTTATTTAAATTAGGCAAATGGCACGGGTGTGAAGTACTCAAATATTTGAAATCTCGAAAGCTGTAAATGATGTCTTTGATTAACTTTACAGTAAATATAACGGAGATGTTTAAATACCTTTTTCGCGCAATATGCGTTCGGCGATGGCTCCTTTTTGGGCTTCGGACTTTTGTAGGGTGCGCCAAAGGAATATGCGGGCTTACTTCGTTTTACGAAATTAAAGTTAGGATCGTGTTCCCCCGGGCCCGGCATGTATTGCACTGATACTTCTCTTGCTGCATAGCCCAGAGTATATGCTGGAGGTTTTCTGGAATAGATTAAAGACAAAATTTCATTTTATCAAGAATAATATTTCTGGACATTGTATTTCTTGATAACCGATATATGATAATGCGTTATATGAGAATACGTAAACTAAAACGGGTATATAGGATTGTACTTATTACTAGCAGGTCGAGAAAGTTTTAAATAACATCTATGGAGAAGCGACAAAGAATTAGGTACTTGGTTGGCTTAGCCGGTAGGTACATGTTCGGTGGTGGGGTCCATTGATCCCAAGGTTGATATGGAGGCTTAGCGGCTGGTCTCATGCTATATGCTGGGGGTCTTCTGAACCTAATTTCGGTCTTCGGTGCATGTGCTCCGGGACCTGGCGTTTTCGTCTTGTCTCCTGGTGGTTCCAATCTTGGTGAAACTACTCCGTGACGTATTTTATAAGGACCTGTATTACAAAAGATTACAAACATCAATCATTACGTTTATCAAAACATTATTCAATAAATTTCATTTGCCATGATCAAATTTCATTCACACCATGATCCATGTTTTAGTCCTGTCTGTATGCTCTTGCTACGAATTTATTTAGTTGTACACTTATAATAATGTTTTTTAATAAAAAGTAACCTTTAGAACTGGCACCAGAAATGTCTAAAACTGGAGCTTTTGGAGTTAACAACGGTTTCTGGAAACTAACAGGTGTAACGTGTCCAAAGGTATACGCTGGAGAGCGTTCTATTTTCGAGTAGCCCTTTCCACCTGAATAAGGAAAAAATTAATTCTAAAAATACGCCATAAGGAAAATAGACGAGCTGAAATATGTAAAACTATCGTAGGTTGAAACTGAATAATTTCATACACCGAATCTGCACCTTTATTCACAAACAACTTTCCGATCTGACAGGTTATTTTTGTTATTGAAACTCTAAAAAAAAGATTTTGATTTTGAACGCTATTCGGAATATAGCAAAATATCCACATAAATGTTGTATTGTAGTTTTTGAATTTTTTATTAACGGAATGCTTTCGTTATTCCTTTCAATTTTAATAACAACATATAAATATCTTTGGTAATAATTAATTATTATAATCACTACAGTTAACATTATAAATAGGAAATTATTATTGGGATTCGAGCACGCTTCGGCACGAATTGGATCAACCTGCACCGGGGAAGTATCACACCTTCATTGAAGACCGGCATTCGGTGAGTGGGGGAGCCGGAGGCCCATATCCTTTTTATACCCTTTCTAGTTAGTCCTTTCTTTTAGTCCTCGCGTAAATTTTTTCTTAATCCTTTTCAGACATATCGTCGGCAATCCATTAGTAGAGGCGTAAGGTCTGCAATCGACCTTATTCCCAAATGTTCAGGGGCGGTGGTAGCGCTTACCATCAAGCGTTTGATCCCACCATTGCCGACGATTACATAAAAAAGAAATAATTTGAGCAATATTATATTAACGTTTATGTACATAATCTTATTATCATTGTCTGCATGACTAAACAACACGCTTAAAAAGGTTATGTGGATTAAAATATTCTGATTCGTTACAAGGATTAGCCATTGCCTGTAAAGCAGAGATAGGTCAGTTTATGTTATGCCTTACGGTGCTTTATTTTGCTGGTAGATAGGATGAACGAATAAATAGAAACAACTTTGTTGTAAAATGTATCGAGTTTTAAAAAACTTCACTTTTTTTAGTACTTATTTATTGGAATATTCGGATTGTTGAACAATATTTTTAAATTATCAAGTTGAACGTTTATACCTCTAGTGGTACTTAATTACATATTTATTTTGAATAACTTTGTTTATGCTAGAACTCAAAATACTTTTTATTAAAAGAAGGGTACCTTTTCCATCATGGATTCTCGGCTCTTAACATTTACTATGTACCTATCTATGCATATAATATTAAAAATAAAACAATACGCCGTTGTGCTATTTCACTTTTTTAGCTAAAAATTTATTTCAAATCCAGAGAATTTTAATTTAAAAATCACGAAAGAGGTATTAGTCATTATGGGCACCAAAAATAAAAATGAATGTAACGTGCATTAGTCAGCATAAAATCGATATTTATTTTGGATTGAACTCTGACCTCGAATTTTTTATTATAACGAAGAAAGTAGGCATTATAAAATAAAAATTTTCCTGGTTTCCTTAACTATTGCTTGATTTCTAATTTGTATTTTACGTTATTAGATGAAAATTAAGTAACTATTTGTACTTGAAAACGAATTTTACATATTGCTTACAAAATAATGAAGGTGTCTCATAATGCTGAGGGCCTGGACACGATATTTCACCACCAACTTTCCCTCGGCGTTCGGTCGGCTTACTAGGAAACTGTTTTATTAGTTTGGCTCTGCATTCCCAACCCCAAGGCATTTTGGTAAGAAACAAGTCTAAAAATATATCTAAAAGAAAGTTATTTCTCAAAACTTTTGTAAGATATCGCTTTAAAAATGTCGTTAATTATAGCTGTGTCATGAAGGACAGTGATACATTTTTTATTAAATAAATTGCCAGTTACATTTAAATGCTTCTTAGAAACAGTAAATATAAGATCTATTTACACATATGCATTTCATTCATTGCAGTATGGACTTTCTGAAATTTAATACTGTAAAAATAAAGCAAGACAATTCTTGGGCATCATTTTTACTGTACATCAACATTTAGTGAGTTTCAGTCACCAACATAAAATAGTAGCTATTCGCGAGTGTATTGCTACTCCGTATTAATATTTTCAACACAAATATTACATGTGGGTCGTTATAAATATAACGTATTCTGTTTGCGTATTTAGGGGACTAGGGAAAACACCGGTCGCAATAAAACCACCGCACCATTTACTTAATTAACGTAAAAATTTGTGATGAAAGGCTAAACAAGAAAATATTTCGGGACATACGCTGGGTGTAATCAAAACGCACAGTCGCATGTGCTGAGATAAAACGAGCTATAAAAAGACAAAAAATAAACGAATCAAGCAAATAAAAAAGGGAAATTCACGAAACCGGAAATTGAGCTGCAGCGGATATCGTCGCACCGGAACGATGTGCGACGGAGGAATGACTTCCGGTCGAGGTGAGCCATAATTCTTCTATACCCTATTATAACAAGATTTAAGGATATCTATAAAGTTTAAAGTCTAGTCTAGGGCTAGATTGTCGAAAATATATGAGTCTAGTCTATGAATATGACGATGGTAACTTGAAAAGATAAAATATAAATTATCTACATTTTACCGGAAACAAATGAAGCACAGCATTTATGACTAAACCAGTACTTTATATAACATTAATTAATAAATACAAATGTAAAACTATGTGATTCTTAGAATACTTATGAATACTAGCAAAAATCTAATGACAGTCTAGCACGCTTTGGACATAATCGAGCCAGCTCGTACAGGGAAAGGTACCACCCTTCCACAGAAGATCCACGTGAAATAGTAACCAGTATGTAAATGCTAATACAGTAGCACATCATACGAGGCACGCATATTTTTCCATATACTTCGCAGTCATTCCATAATATACTTCTCATAATTCTTCCATATATCCCTTATCCCACAAAGTTGGCAATACATTGGTAGATGTCTTATGTCTCTCTCTCTCTGTTCATGGTCGTTAGATCGCATACTAACATCCACGCACACTTTTTGCCAACTCTATTACAAAAGTCTCTATCATCCATATGAAATGGAACTTATATGGATGAATGGAACTTATACTTTCGTTAGAAAATTAAAAAAAAAACATGGTCAAATATTTGATAAAAAAATTTACTTCAAATTTGGGCTTGTTTTGCTCTATTTAAAATTATATTTCTCTGTTTCCTTTTAAATGTGTCGTTTATTTCGTGAATAACATAAATATTTAAAAAACAATAAAAATAAAATGTGAACACGATTACATACTGTATAATTTGGGATACATGTTAATAATAATAAAAAAATGTGGACTTAAAAAAATAACGTTTATAACTTTCATTTAATAATTCACAAATTAAAAAATAAGCCAAGTTATTAAATTTTTTTTGTATTACAGTCTTTCTGAGCCGCTTTTTGCGTTTAATATTATTAACATTTTCTGCCGGAAGTTACGTCTTATTTATGTCGATACTAAGAATGAATGACTATACCAATAA
This sequence comes from Zerene cesonia, assembly GCF_012273895.1. Classification (NCBI taxonomy): domain Eukaryota; kingdom Metazoa; phylum Arthropoda; class Insecta; order Lepidoptera; family Pieridae; genus Zerene; species Zerene cesonia. The sequence goes on along the minus strand of NC_052111.1, from coordinate 2,041,647 downwards.
TTACTTTCAAGCAGAATATTATTTAATTCCTGAAATCAGATATCTATTGCCATTAATTACTTAAGTAATTATAATTCATGTACATTTAAAATGTACAATTAGCATTTGTGGGGCAGACGGAGGTATCCTTGTTCTTACTCTTCCAGGTCCATTTCCTCATTCCTATCGACATTCTATTCGTTATTCTTATATATATCGCATATATACTGAAGCTCTTCTTATGCAAATGTTCACGGGCGGTGGCGGTCGCTTACTATCACGCGACCCACCAGCTCCGTTGCCCGCTATGACATAAAATTGCCATCCTAGAAGTGCTACATTATTGTGAAAATTTGATGTTGCTTGTTCTATAAATGAAGCGCCATCATACTAAATAATAATATTACGTAACTAAATAATATTTCATAACACTTGATGCTACATTACTTGCTGTCAATTCAGGAAGAAATTAGGCTTAAAATCAATAATTCGTAGCGTTAAAACTTTGCAGACAGGCGTCAATTCTAATTTGCTACGAAAGAAAATAAACTTTTTCGATCAAATGACGATTTAAATGTACCTATTTTCGTTATCTCTTACTTCGACATACATTAATATTGTATTTTAAATAGCAACTCTCCCAAGTAAATACAGTCATGGAAGAGTGTGATTAAAATTTAATGTAGGAATATATTCCTTTCTTATAAGATAGACATACACAAGAATAAGTAGCTGCGTCTAAAGTCCAGTAGATTATAATTTTTAGCGCTAGCATCACATCTCGTGTTTTAATTATTCATGTAAGTAATGGAAAATTAAAAACCGGGCAATATTGCTGGGTCGTGCGGCATTCATTATTCAAGCCATACAACGGGTATACGTAAATCCAGGGCTTTTAATAAATTCTATTATAAATATGCGTGGCGCTATAGTTTAATCCAACTTTAGTTTTAGCGTATCTAAAGTGGTGTAAGGAGTTTTAATGGATGGAATACAAAGGTTTATTTGAAATCATAAATATTCGTCAGTCAGAATTTTATTTAAAAGCCTAATGTAAACCTTTATGTTATCCGTATCAAAAAATAATAATCCATTTATATAGATAGTTTTTTTACCATATGAGCAGGCTTTACTGTCATGAGTAAATTCAATATAGGAGTTTTATAACTTACGTCGACTCTTTGTGTTATTTTTTGCAAGTGTCTGTTTTTATCATTATAATATAGAAAATTCATAATTTTCTTCAAAAAAAAAAAAACTACAGAAGAATACACAATAACCCTTAATCATAAGAAATAAAACAACGATAAAAATTTTGCAAAAGCAAATTGTTGGAAAAGGAGAATATAGCGATTAAATCAACTTGCTTCACATCTTGACTGGAAATGCGATTTATTTAACACAGTGCGTCGTTCGAAGTAGGTCAGGCGGGCAAATGCGCAAACTTCTTACCCGAACAGCAAAAGTCAATTGAAACTGAAAACTTTTTTCAAAGTGCTGAGGCACTGGCGACTTTTTTATATTGATTCTATCTTGATCCCATCGCCGATTACATGTTTTTTGTAACTTATTTTTATCATTGAACTTTTGTATAGTATGATTTGTAAAGTTCTTTTACTCTTTTAGTGCAGTAGCATCTTATTTGAACATGGATCGAATTTTATAACTGCCCAATAGGCGATTACAATATATCCTGAAAAACCTAGATTTAAAAATCTTACTAGCAATGTAACCAAAGAACAGTCGGCAAAACGTCACAAAGCAATTAAATAAATAATATTCTTAACTCTCTTTTGAGACAGAAAGAAGCAATTAAAAAATATCTTATTTTATCAGCCAGCACTCTACAGTTACTGAATTCTAAATTCTTTATGAAGAAAAACTCAATCCTAAGCTAAGAAATAATTAAATAAATCAATATAAACAATTATTCTAGAAGGAGATAAATTGTCAATTCGGTTAACAACGACTCGGTCTCTTTTACTTTTATGTACTCGTTTTCATTAAGAATATTTGGTTCTACTTTCAATATAGTTAAATTACCAAAAACTAAGTCAGGGACAAAAACTGAAAATCAAAAGACAACTGCAATTAGTCGGTACGAAACGGGGTTAAGGTAAATTAGATAAATTACATAAACAGCAGTCGATTATTATGATAAAGTATGTATGTGTAATGACTCATCGATTTTACTAATGCTGATTGTTTATTTAATTTAACCACACGTATAAAAAATGCAGTGAGTTATATGTAATAAAAGGATAAATATAGTACAAAAATCTACTTTATTGCTTATCAACTATCTCTTCCAGGTAAGCCTAAGGTAAAGGATAAAGACAACAATAAAAAAAAGTATCAGAACCTACCCGAGTTGGCTGTGAAAACCAAATAAATAGAGAATGCATAAAATATATCTCTAGTTCCATGAAATGATGTAACACGAGAAATTAAATTAAAGGAAAAACTTAATTAGAGATGACATGTCGTCGTTAGAAAGAAAGTGACGAAAGTGCGTTTTTAAAGCTCACTAGATTTGATATGAATTCAGGTTGATATATATATTCCGCACGTTCTTGACCCACATACACACAGGCAGACAGATGGACAACCTTAAAATATAAAAAGGATGAAAGTCTCCTTTGTTTTAGAGAAGTTAAAAAACGATTTAATGGGTTTTATTATTTCTATGATGTAGACAATTATAATACGACTAACCAATTCACATCCCAGGAAATGGACAGACTATGCTTTTTCAGATCATATCATATAAAATAATAAAAATCTACAAAGAGCCTTTGGTAATATAGACCTCTTGTTTCCTATCAGGTTGAGAAAATATCAAAAGGATTTGATATATCCATATCAAAACTTTGGGATAGTTTCGAAGATTTTATAAAACACTTGAAAGTTATATAATGTACTCATTGAATCGACGCGTTTAGAAGATTAGAGTCATAAAACTTTTAATATGATACGCGTTTATAGGCGACGGTATGAGCGGACTATCATTTCAAAGAGATTTCTACACCGCAAAATATGAAATCCGATTTAAAATACATTACTCTATAGATATTAAAACGACGGCCAAAATGACTTTCGTACTGAGAATATTTTTATGATTCAGAAACTTTATTTAGGAAGATATGTTCTGAGATTTAGAATTTAAAAAATTATCTTATCTTTACATGTACGACGTCGAAACGAAAAAACTCTCTTTGTATCGCATTTCAAGATTGTAAATCAATGAACGTAGATTTTCATGTTCAGTTAGTATGGATTTTTAACAAATAATTAACTTTGAATGGTTATATAGATAACAGGTGAAACCGTATTCTTTATTATTTAATATCTTTATTATTCTCCTAGATATTCAACGAAATAATTTTGTGTGTGTGTCTATTTGCCTTCGACATAAACGTCCTTATCTTCTATCATCAACATTAATAATTGACATTTGCACTCCCCAAAAAAAAAATCGTTATTTTTTATTTCGCTTAATATTTCCCCGCGTTTTAATAACTAGTGCTTATGTATCTTTTGAAAATTTCGTGGTCCAGATGGTTACATCCCGACAGCTTAAACTGATTATTAACCATAATATAGGCATAGGAATTTACAATTCTGTACGTGTAGTAGTTATATTCGATGTAGGTAACCTCTTATTGACCAGATGTTTGTATTATAATGAACCAATTCAGTTTAGTATTGAATGGATATTCAACTCGGAATAGGCATAGCACTGTTCTGAATATTGAACGGAGCAATCACAATTTTAGACTGTGCCGTTCTAGTCATTTCGTTCTCGGCCACTAGCTTCATTAAAATCCCGGTATAGTGAAATGTTTATTCACTTTTGTTCTACTTGTATTTGATCCATATTTTGTTCTAGCTGTTGGCCATGTGGTCTTTTTCATTTGTCTACCCATGTTTCGGATTTTCATTTACAAATGTCTATGTTTTGGAAACAACACAGTGTTTATTATGTATTTCATTTAATATAATATTCACAATGTTCAATCTTAATAAAATAAAAGAGCTCATATATTTTATATGTAAAGTATTCTAAAACAATAAGATTTATTTGTCCCTTTATAATTAAAATACTTCTGTTGTAGGTGAATAAATACAAGTTTAATTAAAAGATATTTTTTTGTCACAGTCGGCAATGGAGCTTTTGGGATGGGATTAAGAAAGGATTGGCGAGAGGAATAAAGGAAAGGACTGGGAAGGGTAAGGAAAAGGATATGGGCCTCCGGCTCCCCCACTCACCGAACGAAACACAGCAGAATGCTATTTCACGCCGGTCTTCTGTGGGGGTGTGGTACTTCCCCGGTGCAAGCTGGCTCAATTCGTGTCGTGATATTAACCGTGCGTGTGATATTAACAAATTCTATACAAAAATAAATGTATGAAAAGCACACGATTGCGCAATTTTAGACTGGGAGTGCATTCGCAAATAATTCATCATAACTATGTATCCATAATCTATAACATATGTATGCTGTATATGTTATAGTTTACAAATACGAAATTGATTATTCGTAAATAGGCTTTTTTATAAATTAAAATTTCTTATTCTACAATTATCAAAAGAAGGTACAGATTAAGATTTCACAGTCTGATATTATTGAAAACTTCCGTGTAATTAATTAAGAATCAACAGCGTGGGTGAGTATTGTTAAAAAGTCAAACGATTCATTAAATTAAGTGTTGTTCCTTGCTAACAGCGGCGCTATTCAACTCCTGATGAACCTTTTTTATTGAACAACAATAGTTGAAATGCTTGTTTATTTTTCAATAAAATTTAATACGTTAATTGATACAGCGCCGTCGTTGTTTTTATTAAGGTATAACAACATATATTTATTTTAAAAGTATTCAAACCTAATTTTATACGATGTGTGAATATTATTTCATTTTGTTGCTATAACTATTCTTATATATATCATGGTATGATAAATTATTCTTGTTTTTTTCTCATTCTTCTCCCTAGACCTCGAAGTTGAGGAAGAGGGTGAAATTCTGAGTCTGTGTGTGTGAGAGTCTGTGAGTGAGAGTGAGTCTCAGAGACGTCTCTAGTACTAACTATTGTGACACATTTTTGCTGGAGGTTAGGCTAAAATCAATGTTTTAAATTATAGAGACAAACCATGAGACGGATTATTTTATAATTCAGTTTACGGCAACGAATATTTACATACGATACGACTTAGCAATCTTAACTAAGCTTCTCAAAGTATATTAATTTTACGTACCGAGTCCAATTTTTCTAAAAAAAAAATCAAAACATGTTAAAAAAACAGATACCTTATAATAATATCTGAATACTCATAAAACTTGGTTTGATTACGACGCACTATTGTCAGTAGATCGAAATGTAGTGCCTTCAGGAGTATAGAAGAATCAGTGTTGGTCGTAAATCCGTTTCTTGTACTCGGTTTATTTGATTAGGTGGAGGCCTTGGCGCCGGGCGGTACATAACTGTTTTTATTGCTTTACTAGAACCCCGCCCTAGTATTGCTTTGGCTTCTCGTAGGAAAGTCATTACAGGTGATCAGCATAAGGAGATTGTTCTTGGACGCCGATGCATGTAGTAAGTTTTAAGATAATGCCATCATTTCGCCATGGTTTCACTCGCTTACTTTTTAGTAATGGGATGTTTTAGTGTACGTTAATACGTTGAGAAAAAGAAGCATAATAATTAAAATGTAATATAATATTGTATATGTAATTATCCCTGTAAAGATTATTTATGTTATAACATAATTGAGAGAAAAAACGTGTCAGCCGGTGAAGTCGGAGTGGACAGTTAGTTTATAATAGGAAATTGACTTAATTGTTATGCAAAATATATTTAAGAAATCTAATCTTCATGACTATATTTGAAGATTATAGTCAGAACCATCGGCACGCTTTACAGCACACTTAGGATCTAGGCATATTAACATGGACGAATTTATCGCGCTCCCATAATTCATTTGCGAGTTTACATTTTAATTATTCAGTTTCCATTGCAGTCATAAATTATTCAGCGGGTAGGACTCTTGTTTTAACAGGATTGTTACTGTGTACTCGCCAGTATATCCTAGAATCTGAAAATTTAACAATTTCATAACTTTTAATGAGGCGACCTCGTCAACTGTTTTGTATCACTTCATCGAAAATTAGTATACGTCCAACTCGAAAAGTAAATAATAGTGCAATAGACTCTATGTAATTTACGTATTTAAGTTATTTACGTTTTAAAAAGTATCATTCTAGAATTGAATTACAATATTTTCTGCCTATAAACAAGTTTACAAATGTAACTTTGTCTGATTCAATCTTCTCTTGATAAAAAAACTTTACGAAACGAAGTATTGACATAATTAAATAAAGAGGAATACTTTCCAATACTTATTGTATTTCCGAAATGACATTATACAATTTTACGTAAACAGAATTTTTTATTAGTGCATATTGCATTTAAAAACCACGATATACTTCTACGTGTATAATAAATTGATTGGTTTACCTGAGGAAACTATGATAACTCAGGGTGTTATAGTATATCAAAAGCCAAGGGAACGATGCCGCCAGCGTAGCGGAAAATAGCCTTCTGCCTTGACGACGCTCCAGACTCTAGCATCGATCAATTACTATCGCCTATATAAATATCGAAATACTAATAAAATAAAAGAGAAGACGTCTGAGCAGCGAGCCTATTGATTCTTTGGTATTTACTCATAAAATATCAAACATTGGATGTCTTTATTTTCCTTGTTATTTTTATGAATTATTTTCATAAGCTTTCCTTTATAACTATTGCGTTTGAATGGTATTCACCGTTTAAATTTTATTTCAATTTTAAAGGTTATAATAGAGTATTGATAAAGGTTTTCCATTATTCATAATATAATAGGTTCAAGAAAAAATGTGTTCATACTTAATATTAACTTCATTTTAATGGCGGTCTACATATTTTTATTTGGACATTTTGTACATTTGAAATTATATTTGCGTGCTATGTATTTCGTGGCGAAACATGTGAAAAACTTACAGTATTATATATATTAACACCTTGTATACCATGTTTGTGCAAATAAAGAATTATGAATTATAAATTGGTTCTATATTGTGTATACCATGTTTTAGTTACGTAGGTAGCGTTGTTTAAAACTTAAAAAAACAGTTATGAGACTAAAACATATTGTTGTGTAAAGTTAAGCATTAATTATGTTTACCCTATAGATGGCTGTGGTCATATAATGTTGAATAGTTTATTGCATTAATACGAGGACTTTAGTATACAACTCATTAAATTGGGCACTGCAGATAAAATTTAATTTACATTTACTTTAAAACTATAACAAACAAAAGTTTGGCGTGCTCGCCGGTTTATTGTATATTGATGGAATTTTGATACAGTTTCAAACATTTATTTTAAACTTGCAAACCTGTTGGAAATTGTTTGAAAATATATTAATTTTAGAAGGCGGCATATCGTAATATTGTAAGTTTCTTTGTAATATGAATTTCTTAGTATACTGTTTTCATAATCCTTATAGCATAAAAGTATAATAGGCATAGAATGAACCCCTAATTATTATCTTACAAATAGCAGAAATAGTTTTATCAAGTATATTCAATAAAAAATCGTTACTACATATCGCTCTTTACAATTAAAGCATTTTGGGGACACCCTTATCACACATATGAGTGCAAATTTATCGTCAAGAAAGCCTGTCACGAGGTAACGAGGCAGCTTCTACGTTCCTTATGACGAGTAACAATAATTCATCCAGGGGCCTGTCAACAGCGCTCCTCACAAACTTATGTACCTGTAATTACGTGGCGGAACGACAGTGCCACGTCTTATGATGATCACTTATTCGTACGGACGGTTTACATCCATTGAGCGAAGGATCCGTTGTCAAGGCCAGGATAATACAAGTAATTTGTTTAATCCAATTTTGTTTGGACTTTAAACTGTTAAATGGGATTTATTATTAGATTCTTATTTATTATATAGTATATTTTACCTAAAATAGGTAAAGTAAACATAAAGGTACCAAGTTAAAATATAGTGAGACAGAGGTACAAAACATGTTATTACCGAAAAATTGCATGAAGTACAGTCATTTGTTCCAAACAAATTGTTTTAGCTGTAAACTTTACCGGAATTTCCGAAGAATTGGTGATTTAATAAATTTTAAAGGTGCTCTTTCAAGTTTCCTCTGTGCCACCTCTTATCTTTTCCACATGCGCTGCCATATTGGAAAAATGGCGTCATATAGCAGTTTTTAAAAGATATCTCTTTTACAAGACTACTACTGGACACATAGTTAAAATAAAAAAATAATACACCATATTAATAACTCAGTTAAAGAAACGCTTTGAAAATGGCGGCCTCTCCTATTAATGTCTCTCGCTTGCTAACACTTATGGTCAAAAAACGGTTTGTGAGCTCAGCGACGCAATTTTCAATCTCTTTCCATATCTGACTGAGATATCCTAAAAATGCTTTTCCGCAATCTTGCACATATCATTTCAATTATCGAAGGTTCATGAAATGGAATTCACAGATTTAAGAAAACTGGATGGGGATGTTTAAACAAAATAAAAGTACTTATTGTATTTAGTAACCTCGGGCATGACCTGTATGCGAAAATTTCATTCCACCATTTAGTTCTTTGTTCGTGATTGAGCAACAAAATATATTTTCGCATTTATAAGGCTTGCTTGCATGCAATACGATTTTGGTACTAAAATATCTACGACTGAATCTGCAATTCCATTTTATCGATTGCTTGAACAAATTGTATCCACAAATAAGTTTGATATATAAATAATATTATGTGATCAAATTTAAATGTTATTGCTTTAATCAAATTAACTTCAACTGTCCCAAAATTACTAGAATTTACGTATCTACAATATTTTGCCAATAGAAAAAATTACATAAGCGCATTGATTACCGATACTCCTCTACATCAAAGTTGTATTCGTAAAAGCTTTTCCAAACCGTGCGTTGTTTATTTTTCCTATCTGAAGTACAAACGTTTGACCATATTCCCTTCAATATGTTGCATTCCGACTGGAGCTAAATAGATTTCGTTTGTCGTATTGATCCGTGCTATTCGTAGTCGCTACTCGCTACAGGCGGCTAAAAAAAGATAGCTCTGTGCCGTTTGTGCTTTGTCACCGTGATTAAGTATTTAATTTCGAACAGTACCTACACTTTTAAAAAATAGGTATTACTGAACATAATTTATAGAAAATTCTAGTATACTTGCATTCCTATTCTTAACAGTATATCTTTAAAGTGGTCGTTTGAAAAATATCTTTGAAATTTATGATGTAGATGTAGCCTTACGCAACACCATGGAGTGGTTTCATTGCGACTTTGACCCCACTATTTCTAACGTCCGATATATTTGGAACAAGTACGGTGTTATCTGTACAGAGATAAGAATAAAATGTGAGGTGGATTGCAGCGCAGACGGGAGTCCGAATGCTATAAATTGCAAGCTAATATCGGAGAGTAGAGGCGCCAGGTGACACTTTGGCGCAGTCACGGGGGAAACCTGGTAATATTGCACTATCTTTTCGTGTAAATTTGTTAATTCCTTCAGCCTACTTTTACTTAATTACGTGGTAATAATTTAATATTGATGTATTTAATGTTTGATCAGAAAAATAAATTGATATTTGGAACTCAAATTGAAGAATACAGTAAATACAAACAGTGTTATGGTTATGAAATAAATGCATATATAATTAAAAAAAAAAAAACGATATTCAAATCCAATATAGCTGCAATTTTACACATTTATATTTGTGTTTAATTCCTTGCTTAATATAATTTAACTCCAAATTTTACACCAGGAGTGATAAACAGATAGGTATTCCAGGTAAATATTGGTTTTTCATTAAACAACATACAGGCCTGAAGGTAGTTCGATGAACCAGCTAGTGAAAATAATGCTAACATGCAATTTATTTTTCGCTCATCCCTTCGTTTTGAAAACGTGAAAATATACAGATACCAGCGCAATCACTGTGGTCTTATTTATTTTTGCCGCAACATTATTTAGAATGATTATTATTATGCCCATCAGCATGCTTGAATTGTAATAAAACTCAATAAACGCTATAAAATACATATAAAATAATATTGGTACAGAATTTGAGAAATAATTTCATTATTTTTTTCCGGAGACCTGTGTTCGATCATTCGTTCGGACGCTATTACAATTTTCTAAATGGGTGTCTGGCTTCTACCACACTTTTAGATGATACTCTTAACTTGTTTTACAAAATTTTCTTCTGTTTTCGCTTTCATTTTATCTAGTCACATTTGGTCAAGTCAAGCCTTATTAGTCATTAATATTGTAAAGGAAGATTCCCCTTAGCTTAAACATAACAAAGCAATCTAGAAGTTTAAAATATTTTATATTTTACTCGTATTATAAGTATGCAAGATTATAAGTAAACAGCATATGAAAAATTCAATGAGCAACTTGCCGTCCTACGTATGTAAATGTGTTAATATTGTAAGAAAAATGCTAGCCGTAACCCGCCTAGATGCAAAGCTGCAAAGTAGAGAATTTATGTTAAACGCGCAGAAAATCATTTTTCATGCTCTCGGCTTGTATAATGCTAAAAAATTAACTAAAGCTCAGTAACGAGACACAGTGGTTAAATTAAACATTTGGCGCAGGTGGTTGACAATCCCACGGCAGGCGGCCACAGCGTTACATAAAACGTAAAATAAATGTACTAGGGCTTTAATAAAAATGATGAACAGTTAACGCAATTCAGATGCTTTTGTATCGTTTTATGCATACCGCTTTTATTCCAAAGTTGAAGCATTTATTTTCCAATTATTAATCTGTATGCCAAATCTAAACCTACTAATATTATAAATGTGAAAGTTTAGAAGCATGTGTGTGTGCTTGTTGCTCTTTCTCGCAAAAACTGCTGAACCGATTGCAATGAAATTTGGTACGTAGATAGTTGCACAACTGAAATAAAATATAGGCAACTTTTTTCCCGATATTCTTACGGGATGCGGACTTACGCAGGTGAAACCGCGGGGCGCAGCTAGTAATTTTATAATCGAACAATAAGTTTTATTTGAATGTGGAGCTCCATAATTATCTATGGCATGACTTAAGCGCGAGGTTAAGAGCATGTAATTATTCACATTCTAAGGTCTGAGTGATGGGATGCGAGTAAATCCTCAGTAATATCTAGTTTTAAATAAATGGGGGCAATTACAACCTCTATATTACCCCTTCTATATAACTTTATGCCAGCCTTTTGTAAAATCCTGGCAGCTGCGTGGCCAAGGGCTTTTCAACTGATAATGCACACAAAAGCTGTTTAATGTGTTACTTAATTGCTTCGCATTTAATATGTTAAGTATATTGTATCAATTAAAAGTTTACCGAAGTATTTAAATGGACGGACAAGTATTGCATGATAGTGAATATGTTTGTATATTTATTATTCATTCCAGTATTACAAAGAAGTGAAGATTGAGACGTTAGATAAATATAATATTGTCAATAATTGTAGTTATAAGGATGGAATCCCAAGTGTGAACCAATTGGTGTAGTTTTTTGAAATTAAAAATATTCGTCATCATCAGCCCATGCATGTTCCCAATGCTGGGACACAGGCCTCCTATGAGGGTTCAGGCCATAATCCACCACGCTGGCCAATTGCGGGTTGGCAGATGTCACATGTCGTCGAACTTTTGATTCTTGGACATGCCGGTTTCCTCACGATGTTTTTTCCTTCATCGTTTTAAGCAGTGGTGATGTTGTCCACATGTGCAGATAAATTGAAAAATCAATTTATTTCCTGCACGCTCGCCCGGTCTCGAACCCCGACTTATCGATTTTTGAAGTCCGAGGTTCTCACCACTAAGCCACCACTGCTTTTAAAAATATAAAAATATTCACATCAAGGAGGCATATAAAAACGACTTCATGATGAGGCATCGGCGAAGGTAAAATATTGGTAAGCTTCTTTTTTTATTCATGGCTTTATAAATATATGAAACATCGTCATAAGTTCTAAAATAATAATAAAAAATACGTTATCTCACTATGGATAATACGAAGAAAACACAAGAATTAAATCACTTAACTATAAGTTCAAATAATATATATAAGGCTTTAATAGCTCAATACTTAAAGGATAATCCACCGTGAATCTTATAAAGGCAAAGGGTAGCGGTGGAAATTTATCTCGTCCACGACATTAATATTTTTATTCAGGTTCCTACAGATATGAACATAATCTTTTCCTTTGACATCCTTGCCCTTTAATCATTTTCTATTTGCCATATCCCATCTTAATATTATTATATATTTTTAGATTTTATTTTAGATATTTATTATAACACGTATTTTTTGTTTCTTTTGTGCATAATTAAAACACCTACCCATAATGTTTCTCATTATTAGATTAACTGGTGTGAAGATATAGTGGTTGGCAATAAGCATATCAAAAATGTTTATTTCCATCGAAATAAGATAATTATTAGTTATCTATGACCTTCCAGTGAAATGTTTTGTGATAGTTGGTAAAAGAGCTGGTGGGTCATCTGATGGCAAGCGAGCACCACCGACCATAAACATATGCAGGGGCTATATGTCTGTGCAAATGAATTTTCAACTTTACTGAATAAGGGATATGGACAGGATTGATGAAAAGGAATAAAGGAAAGGTCTAGGTAAGGAAAGAAAAAGGATACGGGCCTCCTCCACACTCACCGAACGAAAAACAGTAGCATGCTCCTATCACACGCCGATTTTCTATAAAGATATGGTACCTTCCCCTAACTAACACACTTAATACGGAAGTCTAGCAAGGATGTATACAACAGTTTGTTACATTTAATAGAAGTTAGTTGTGGTTTTGAAATTAATAAATTTATTATTAAGGAATGATGTAATGTTTTAAATAAATTGAAGAGGATCTTGGGCTTGCAGTATGCGAGTACTTTATTTTTGTCCAACAGCAGTAAAAAAATGAACTATAAACGAAACCATCGTAAGAAACATTTCTAGTCAATTACGCTTAAACAAATTGCAATTTGAATAAAACGTTATATCGAATTACAGAATAAATTCCGTTTCCAGAATAACGCTGGCTCAAATGATTATGCTAATACTGCCAATTGCTTCCAGCTTGGTTGCCAGTATTGTAATTAAAGTTCATCAGACTGCGCCGTGTGTACTGTTCGCTCATAAATAGCTTTACCTGTCTCAGATTCGAACGTTTCTACTACATTTTCTTTGTTATATCAAAAACATTATTTTAATAGCAAATGTTAGTGGTAACATAGAAGCTGTGCTCGCTTAACTGCGGCAATAAATTGCAAGTACCAGGAGCGATGCGAGCATTTTTCGTAGCAAGTCTTTAGAGGGTACTCGAGGGAACCGCTCCAACAAGGATTTCTTGTGTGAACTAAGCCAAACGCTCTTGAACTTACCTGCGCAAGTAATATAGCTAATGGTAATGTTGCCTTTGGTGTAATGCTCTTTGTAGTTAGCATACCAGTTAACGTTCAACATCACATATGTGTAAGCACACCCATTTAATAGAAATACATGGAAACTTCTCGAACCCTTAGGATTCTGTATTTATACGGTATGTATGTTAAAAGTGATTTTAATGACGTTACTTCCATGTTTTCTAGCAACATAATAAAGTGTAAATAATGGAAAACGCGAGAGCGTTAGACAGTTTTTGTCCACAATTCCAACGTTACGAGAGCTTGTTGCGGTTGCAGCACTATGCATTTCTGTCCGGAAAGCCTGGGATATTGCGTCAAGACTGCAAGTCCTTCCTATAATGAGACGCGACCCGGCAAATTGTTGGCTCAGCCCAATGTTGCCTGGCTCAAGGGAAATTAAAATCATTTATTTAGAATTATTTCCAGAACATTCGAGATCGAGACATAAGAAGATGTTATCCAATTATGTAATGTAAACATACGTTTACAATTGTCACGTTCTATTCCCATGGGCAGCGAGGCAGAGTAAAAAATGTTTATGAAATAAAAACACATTCTTTGATTGCTTTGTTTCCATTTCTTTTATATCACATGTTTATTGTGTTTATTGTATGCAAACGATAAAAAATAATATTTGCATATCTATAGGGACTATTACATAACGGTATGATTATGTGATAATGAATAAATATTGCTTTTGAAATTTTATCGATTATTGTATATTACCATACCATGTAATATTAAAAAGATCATATATCGAATATTAGACAAAGTAGTATCAATGCGAAATTAATCAATATCATATGTTATGATAATCATTAATAGAAATTTCAGAATAATATCCACTTCATAATAAAAGTTGGTAAAAATCCCCACTTATGTCATTATATATATACTTAAACAATTAAAACCTTAATTTATACCAATGTAAATCCAGTTAAACACAAAATTTTCACTGAAATGAAATTAAAACTTGAGCAAATATTTGAAAAGCAAAAGCGTAAAACAAATCGTCGTTTCAGTATCGGCACACCATCCATCATGGCGGTTACTTGGCAAATCGCTGACAATATCGATTACGAACGAGAAAAATAATATTTATGGTACTTTCGAGTCAACTTTCCACATTATTCCTTTGTTTGTTTAACTTTTTGCACGCAAAAAATAAAACACATTTTCGTGGTATTTTACGAGATCATTCCTTTCAACCGTTGCTTTTATTGTCTACGGATTACGCGAATATTTTAAATGTTTCTCTAATGTTGTTAGTAAATGTATATGGAATAATAAATAGCGATACGATTTATTCGGAAAAGTGTAATTTTAGTCCATGTTCGTACAATATTGAAGGGGAAAATGATCGGATTGGAATTTATATGCGTATCTTTGAGTGGACCCTTTTCCGGGCAAGTCGTTCTGTTCGTGTGTCAATAAAAATACATAAAAAGATTTCCCATAGTAAATTCTTCAACAGTGTTCCCGCATAACAATAAGTAGTGATAGTTTCAATTTACGTTGATATCTATAAATTGTAACCGAATACAGGGTCAAAATGTTCGTGACAATCCCTGAGCTTACACTCAATACGTGAGAATGGTTACGACAGTGAGTGATTTACACAAATATTGGTGATTAATATTACTTTCACGTTCTTTTCAGGATCATTTGTATTGAAAATTGGGTTTAGGGTTACCAGCTGTTCATCATATGAGATACATATATTACAAATAAAACTCCAAATAACGAAGAGCTTCGCAGGTAATATTGGAACGCATATTTTCGAAAACCTAAATAATTATTCTTGACGTTTGACTCATCGTTAAACTCTTGTCTATGAATCAATTTTAACACTGTAAGTATACTATAGTAGTGAGTAACTACTATTTAAAAAAATATTCAATAACCAAAGTAATTGTGGATGACTTATTTGAAATATAGCACCTGAAACGATGTATAAAATATATTAAATTCTATCATATAAATGGAGTAGAATCATATAAATTAAATTAGTTAAACCCGCGAAAAATGAACACGTAGTAGAACACGCGAAAAATGAACATGAAGTTGTAGTAGACATATTCCACGCCTAATTTCGTAGTAACGTAGACTTAGCATTGTTACATTCTTACATCAATTTGTATGTTGATAATTACTTGCTAGTTAAACACCTTTACATTACATACAGCTAAAAAGCAAGCATGTTTACGTATTTCTTGTTATATTCAATGCAATGTAAACTGAGTACTCGTGAGGAACAAAGGGCGCAAGAAAAATAAGGTAGGGAATTTAGAATTCCTTTATCACAATAGTGTCACAGAGGTGGCAACGGCGCATCAAACAAGACAGATCGCAAGATGGCCGGGGACGGGAGTCCCACGAGAGACATTTTTCACCCCCATTCAAATTACCGACTTAGTTCATTCTGAATAATTTATGATGCTACGTCTTCCACATAAATATCGTGGAACTCGATTGTAAGTCAGTCTTTCGTCATACTTTCCATCAAAACAGTTTGTGTGTGTATAAACGTGGTGCTTTTTCCGTTAGATCGAATTAATCAATTGCTGAATCTGTCTACACTTCACTACATTGTATTAAACAAAGTCGCTTTCTCTGTCCCTATACTTAGTCTGGCCATAAATACTGTTACACTTAATTATAAAAAAATATTACATTTGAATTTCGAATCT
>NC_052111.1:2013080-2024465 GCF_012273895.1 Zerene cesonia | reverse complement strand
GTAATAAATGTTATTTGCAGTTAACAATTTTCTTTTTTCTTTATTACAATATTTATGGCAAGACTAGGTATATCTATGTATGCTTAAATCTTTAAAACTAGGCAACGGATTTTGATGGGGTTTTTATAAACAGATATAATATGTATAAAACTATTCCGATTTAACGAGTGAGAAGCCGCGGGAAAAGACTAGTAATTATATAAGACTAAAGAGATTGTTTCTTTGAACGTGGTAATCTCAGGAAGTATTTGACCGATTTCAAAAATTCTTTTACCGTTGGATATGAACGTGAGTGTTATAAGGTATACATGTAAGACCACGGGCGAAGCCGAAGCGGACCGATTGTTTGTTAAAGTGTTTGTATGTTTGTCAGAAACTGCTGGTTCGACATGAAAAATTCTTTGTTTTGAACATCAGGTACAACGTGACTGAAACCGCGGGGCATAGTTCGTTACTCATAATAGCAGCAGTGTTTCAATTCGCCCTTCTGGATTAAAGATAAACAAATAAATATATAAAAATCATAAACATGGTCACCAATTCACACACGCACTCCATCAGCTTAAATCATATAATGTAAATTCTTTTTTTTTATTCTTTAAAGCTCAATGAGTTTTGAGGCCCCACGATCTGTGCGTCACATCAACACAAAATGGTTCAAAAGCATATAGACACTTTTATTTCTGTTTCAATATATGGTGCTAACTGTTGAAATTTATTGTGGTAGTCGAGCACGTTTCGGCACGAATTGGGCTAGCTCGCACCGGGGAAGTACCACAACCCCACAGAAGACCGGCGTGAAATAGCATAAACACAGCAGTTTCGTTCGGTGAGTGGGCGAGCCGGAGGGCCATTTCCCTTTCCATACCCTTCCCATTCCTTTCCTTTATTTCTCTAATCAATTATTTCCCAATCCTTTTCCAATTTGAAGTCGGCAATCCATTTAGAGAGACGTAACATCTGCAAACGACCTTACGCCTCTCCAAATGTTCATGGGCGGTGTTAGCGCTTACCATCAGGCGGCCCACTAGCTCCATTGCCGATGGTGACATAAAAAAAAGAAAATAAACGACCTTACTGAGTTAGTATCAATTAAACTTATCTACAAAACGATGATATAAGAAATATAAAAGACATATAATAATTAATTGACATACAATGCATATAAAAGTGGAATTATATAGTGGTTTTCAGGGGACTTTCCAACAAGCTATAACTATTCAACTGATATTAATACTTAATTTCAACTCACTCTACTTGTAAGGCCACTGCATGGCCTATCAATGATTCATTTGCGCACACTCCAGGCAACAACACTCAGGAATTCAACCTTCTTGAAACTCCTATCATTCGATTATGTCCTGGGCACTTCGGTATTTCATGTTCTATTCCAAAGGGAAATGCTTAGCACGGTTAGTTTCATAGCTGGTTCTATAACGGTGTCCATACGGAGGGCTAGTTATCGTGCTACGAACCTACGTATAATTTTGAAGCGCCTCAAGCTATCCTTGCAATGTGCATTAGCATGCGCCAATTGCCATTGAAATGAAATTCATCCATTTCGGTCTAAGGAATCTTTGCACTCACTGAGATATAATCAGTTTTTATTACATGAGAATTTTATGAAATGAAATGAAATTAAAGATCCATTACCGGCATTTAACTTTGAATATAGGAAAATGATTCCATATTAATCTGAGTATGAGTACTTTATATATGACTGTATTATAAAAATCTGTAAGAAAAACTTATTCATAAGTGAAAACAAATAAATGATATCTATAAATATAACGTAAAACGAATAAAATGACATATTTATCTTTTCTACGACGTACATTTCTCAATTACTTCCCAAGAAAGTGAAGCTCTCATAAATACCAACACGTGTATTCTTCGAAGTAGAAGCCGTCTTACTATATTCAGAGAAAATATCAAAATGAATTTAAAATGTATTTTCGTGAAAAGCATGTTTAATATTTGTCTAGACATCCCCGGTCCGTAGGCAACCAACTGTATTTACATGCTTAGGTATTCTTATCACGTCTCGTTTTTGTGTTAGCATAAATACATTTTGTTGGGAACTATTGGGGTCACTTAATGTTTCGTTCAGAAATCATTTATGATGTATGCAGTATGTCATTAAAAGCACGGAAGTTATGAAAACTCCAAGGGTTATAGCGATGGCCTCCTCTGAAAGAAACGAAGATAAAGTATATCTGGTAAAAAGACAAATATTCCGGTGTACCACTAACATTAACAAATTGCAGTATTAAATCCTACTGTTTTATTCTTTTCAAGCATTGTTGAACAGGATTACTCGATTAATAACTCCTTTTTTGTTTCATTAATCGTTCTTTTTGGAGCCCTAATTATCTAATGAGTTTTGAGCTGGATTTATGATCATTCCAAATAAACCTATTTGTTTAAATGTGATATTTACTTTTTTAATTTCTATTCTTAAAGTAAATTAAGTAGTGAATAATCGCGGAGTATATAAAAATGTATTAGCTACAATAAAACACATGCCATTTTAATGATTGTGCACATTTGCTCTGAATTCTGAAAAATTTAGCTCTCTACAGCAATCTAGCTGAAGTTTATTTGGCGCGTAAAGGCTAAAATTATCACACAGAGACCAATGCGCACCTTGCCGTTAGATGTGTGAATATATCTGGTACAATTAAAGCACATCGTCGTGTTACATTTACCAGTCGTTAGCAGACGAACGCAACGCACTGATGCTAACAATTTCTAAGTTAAACTTACAGCAGTAGGTTCATAACGGGCTGCACAGTTCACCCACTGCAAATTGAATTTCTAAGTTATTCTCCAAGTTGTGAAGGCACGAATGAAGTGCGGTCGTTTCGAGTTGTTGTTTCTCGGGTCTCGATGATTGGAGACAGCTCGAGCGATGTCGGTTTAGAAACTTCGAGACCTCGAGACGCGAGTGATTAGGTGTAGCGTTCTCGAGGCTAACAATGGTTGATGAGTGTGTGTACGTTTGTACGTTTGTCAGCGTTTATATGCAGAAATTCATCATGATATCAGATATCATAGTTCCTGTGTATAGCAGTTCATTCAGTCATAGTTAATATCGTCCCTCCGAATTCAACATTAAAATGTTGTATTTTTATGCTTATGAAATCCTTAACAATAAAAATCAACACAGTCTAGTTGTATTAATCCGAGGGGGTTGTGGACGAATTCTGGCGAAATCACTGAAAGCGGTTCGACGAATCACCACTGTGTTTGTCCACTGCGTGAATACATTGTTGCAATGGGAGTTTAATATAACCCAGAACCTTTCCCCGAGAGCCTTGGGTGTGCAGAAATGCATTCTTCGCTCAAAAAAGGCTTTAGCAATAGTCGAATTTTCTCACTATAGAAATTCATTAGTAGTACTTCAACATATTTGGCATTAAATTTTTATTGAAATGGACATATAAAAGGTAAAGCAAAAGGAAAAATTCTTAAAATAACTTAAAATAACATGTAAATATTATATGAACCATATTGGTAGACTATTCTTCTAGTAGGCTTTTTAATTAAGCTTTTAATTATATTTTAACCTTCTATACGATAACCTTCCGTGGCTCGCGTGCAAGCTATGTATTAGCACGAGCTCTCATACTGCGTTACTCTACGATAATTGCTATTAATAACAGTTGGAAATCAAAACAAAATGAACTCTGTCGTTACAAAAAGAGGGTTTCTTTTCTCATAAAATATTATAAAAGTGGAGACCTTTCCAAGTGGTACTTACAACTACTCTATTACATATTTTCATTAGAAGATTGAGATTTTTATATTTTCTAGCGCAACTAAAGGGGCTAATTCGAATAAACTTCTATGGTAACATTAATCTATTTAATCTATATCTAATTCATGATAAACATATTAGAGTAAAACTAGCGATTGAAATAATTCAAATAGAAAACTTATTTTTCACCCTAATTCATTTAAAATATTTTCATGTACATTTTTAAAAACTATTTTGGTGATAGTAAGATATAGACAGACTGACATGAAGATTACTTAGGGCCCAAGACGAGTTGGTACGTCGTCTCATCGGATAAGAATCAGTATTTTTGTGAAACCACAAAATACAATTTTCAAAAGTAAAATAATCTTTTTACATTGTAAATACTAATTTATACCACTCAGTGACTTAAACATGCCTCAGAAACTTAACAAGAAAAGAGTAATTCAGTAAAAGCTCGTTGCAATAGAACCATTACACATAATGTTAGGGGCACACATGAAAGCGTGCATAAATCGGCCATGTCCGCTAAACGTACAGAGAGCCGTGACAGCACAATGTTCGCTTATCTTAATTGCTCTCACAGATACGATCAGACTCGAATTTATCTGCGGCTCCTCTCCGAATACGTACCGGACTTTTAACCCTCGCTGCAAAAAGTTTAATGATAGCGATCGGGTTAAGAATCTGTAGCCGGTGTTTATTTATTGCTTCTAGCTATAGCCGTGACTTATTCATTTCGAATGTTTTTTTCTAAATAAAATAAAGAGCTCGCTATTTTGTGCGTTTAAGGCAACAAGATGTTTGTTTAAGCTGAAAGCAAGCCGACAATTTATGTACATAGTATGACCAATCCACAATTAAATTGGGTAAAAATGATAAACGAAACAACCAGGAATATTGATCACTATTATTTATTTCAATATTAGCAGCCGAATGTTTTTATAAAACGCATTAGCTCCTCTCAAATCCCTGTTTAAACTATTCTGCAACCGTATGACCTCGAAGGTAATAAAAGCATGTTAAAGTTAGGCAGTATATAAATGAATGAGGAGCAAATAGCCGTTAATTCGCTAGTTGGCACGAACCAATGCAGCTTCCGTTATTCCGTAGAGCACGCCGCTGGTTAATGTGTCATGTTAATGACTCTCAGTTAAAATATCGCACGTTTTCCTTTTACGACCAACCGATTTTACAGCGTTCATAAAGTTCTTCAGCTTCCCTATAGTGTATTCATGTTTAAAATAAATAAAATTTGCCACTGTTGAAGTGAAACTGACAAGGATGTGTTTTTTTAGGACACTTCCCAAATAAAAAAAGAAAGACGTAAGAGACGTTTTGTAGAAGACATAAAAACGACAATTGTTGATAGCATAACAAAAGCTCATTTAATTCATAATTACAGGATTGCAATTGGCAATCATTCAATCAAAATTCCTATTTTGTAAGGAGACATATTTTTGATGAATGTTGGTTCGCGCTTTTTTATGGTATTTTTCGCAGCGTGCCGATTCAATTTTTTATAGTGAAGTCGAATGTTTAAAATTTTTATTGTCAATATAAATTCATAGCATTCCTTTTATAAAAATTTCATATATATAAACCCATACTTTTTATCAATAGTATGTTAGAAATAATTATGAAGGATACAGTATATTAAAATGTACTTTTGATTTTTTCTTTTGACGTAAACACTCAAGCATCAATCTTACTTGCGTCATAATCTACTACTCTACATAATGGATAAGGGAATTTAGATTGTAATGATGCTCTTTACACATAAAAACATAATATTTTCTCGTCTTTATTCAGCAATCCCCCTAATAGCGTATGATTACATTAAAGAGCTACGACCGCGAGAGTATGTCACGGTATAACCAGCCTTACGAAAATCGTGCCATTTTATTTGAGCTCTCAAATTTGTTCCCGTCGTATATTAATAATGCTAAGTAAAAGGTGTCGTCCATTTTTTTTATTAAGAACGATCATTTTGTTCACCTTGAGGAATGAAATTGATTCGTTTTTCGATTGTCGAAGGTGAGATTGCGAGAGAGCAAAAAGAGCGAATTCAATTAAAAATTCCCCGTATATTTTGTGTTTTAAAAATACAACGCGAGCGTTGTAAATTACTTGTAGTTAAATTGAGTAGCGAGAAAGTTTTATTATC
Organism: Zerene cesonia; assembly: GCF_012273895.1. Taxonomy (NCBI): domain Eukaryota; kingdom Metazoa; phylum Arthropoda; class Insecta; order Lepidoptera; family Pieridae; genus Zerene; species Zerene cesonia. The sequence goes on along the minus strand of NC_052111.1, from coordinate 2,018,538 downwards.
AGTTAGCTGCCGTTGCAATGAATAATAAGGAGTCTTCCAGTCAGCGAGCTTAGCGTATATCCCGCCACCACTGGGCTTCAATAAATCACAAATAGTAATGTTATTATGCTGAACAGAAACAAGTATGGCTTTTATTTAATTATGAAATAATGTACTGTTTCGATTATTTACAAAGATGGAAGTGATACTTATAAATAATATGATGTGGTTATGTTAGATAAGTAACATTAGAGATATAGATAGTGTTTTTGAGAATGTAAGGTAGTAGGGCTAACCTCTGTATTTACTGAACTGACTTTGAAAATTCTTTTACCATTTTAAAGCTATACCTTTAACTTTTGTAAATTACATTATATATAATATATTATAATGAAAAGTTTATTTAAAATAATTTACACAAAATTAAACAGATAGAGATAATGGTTGAATCGTTTGCCTGAAAGTAATATCAGATTCCTAAGCTTAATTGATACCGTACTAACAAGTTTGTGTTAAGTTCAGGTAAGTAATGAAAATGCGATACTCTTAACTAGTTTCGTTGTTTTAACGCAGGATTTATTGTAGATGTAAATGTTTGTGATAAAATGCTTAGCATTTACCTCTACCTTGAGCTGATACATTTTTTTAATATACATTATATATGTAGGGTTTTAACAAGAGTGTTGATAAAATCTAATCTTAGGATTGTAAAAAATGTATTAAAAGATGATTAATATGCGTGAAATTATACGATCCAGACAAACGAATGAAAGAAAATAGAATACATATTTTGGAAAATTATCTTAATTTTATCACATTATTTTATTTATCACCGTAACGACTTAAAGTGGAGTTACTGAAGAAAAATTGTGTTCATTTAATATAAAGATTTATCCATCCAAATATAAAGAAACAATTCAAAACATAACTTTGATGTCTACTTGTATTATTTAATTTAAAAACTGTCTCATACAATTGTGATAATATGTCGCCTGCGCAGTTAACTGCGATAAATAAAGATAATAAAGCCGATCTGCTGAGATACAAAACTCTGCTTAGGGATTTAATTATTCAAAAAAAAAAAAACCCATGCCTACAAAACATAAGCTTAATGTCTTAATCGTTCGAACAGTTGTAGAAACACCTATAAACCGCACTAACTAGTTAGTTTTAATTAAAGATCTGGTTTTGTTTTATATTAATGAAACACGCAAGGGTGTTAGAACGTCACTAATAGGAATGGAATGCTTCCTTTCCATAATTATATTACAGTACTTTTTCAAGAGAATGCTGAGTGGCCGGTGACATTGTTGGCACAGCTCTATGAAGACGTGAATATGGTCTCAAAATTTTACAGCTACGTAGGCGAGGACGGTCGCGTAGACGCGTCGCATTTCAATGAACCACGCGATTGTTATGGAAAGCTACCAACAATACAGCATTCGTATTGAAATATATGTAAATAAAAATATTTTATTGCATTTTTGACTAACGCATATCCGACCAAGTGTGATATGTAACATGGAGTACGTTGAAATTTGAATAACAGTGTTACAGGAGTGAGAATAATATTATTCGAATTTGTATAAAGAGATGTATGTTTTTATGTAATAGCGGAAACTGAACTGGTTGTTTCTGATAGTAAGCGATCATCACCGACCATGAATATTTGCAGAGAGCCGCTGCAAATGCGTTGCTCGTTTTAAGGGGGTAAAAAAGTGTAGGATGCTTTTCTATTTATATTTGTTGAAGTTGTGTTAACTTGCTTTGTTATATGTGTAGATGTTGTTATATCATATTTAATTTCTATATTTGCTATCAACTTACTACTATGTAAAATACGTTGAAAAAAAAAGAGACAATACAAAATTTTAATACATATAGTACTGTATACTAGCTGTACCGACTTCGTCGGCATGGAATAGTGACTTTTATTAAAAAATTTAGTTAGAGTAAATTAAACTTCTAAGAGCTCAGATGCGGCTTCATGATCGAGAGTTATACGTTCTCAACGTTCTTCAGGTGTCTCCTGAAATTGGGCATTTGTTTTCTGAACCCTCTGTGAGATCGGTCAAAGGTCGCAGGCTCACGCTATAGACCAAGATTCTCATGATCGGTGGACAAACGTGCTCACATTCTCCCTAATTCAAGTGCCCATCATTCGATAACGATCTCAACTCAATCGAGAATCTCGCTGTGCCGAAGTTTCTGTAGCACGAATTCGGGCTTGACGTTCGTGAGATGCAAAAAAAAGATTGAATAGATTTTTTTAAGTGTATGTTTACGTCCCAGTTTCGTGCAGCCAGCGTATACCGACGCGCTATTGCGGGCATTGTGTCTATAAACATAATCTTAAACGAAAGCGAGCGTGTAGGTTGTAATGGTCGGCAGGTTGTCAGTTAGGGTGTACATATAGAGTTGTAATGGAAAAAAATGCGTCGGGAATTTTATGAGTATTTTAACGTAATCAGCATAAAAAAAAACTATATGTAGGTAACTTAATCCTGCAAACAATAAACAATTTATTTTTATCTAAACCATAATTTCAATAGCGCCACTTTTGTATATCGAAAACTGACACTATTTGTTACTTGCATTGCGCCTCCGGGCGGAGTACGTGCGTTTCCTGCAAACGATTGAATGGTAAGGGCAGTGCGGCTCTTTCTCTATGGTTCTATTTTGACATAACTTTTTTATTTATGAACCGATTGATACGAAATGACCACTTAACGGTAACTGAGGTTTATACTTATGAAAACCGCATCTAAATCGAACATGCCGTTTCTGAGATAAGCGTACACAAACGCATAGTCAAATACACAACATTTCTAATAATTAAAAGTCCCTCGTAAAGGTTTTTCTTCATATATCTTCCATGAACAAACACCGATCGTCTACAATTTTATTATATGTTAGTGTGTATAGATATAGTGTATAATCTTACACAAAAAACTATAAAATAATTATTCCTATTTATATATTTATTAACGTTAATATTCAGATATAAGTCAGATACATTTTAAATCTTTTACTAAACTCATGTAGGCTTAAGACTATAGAAGGGGAGTACATAAATATTTGTAGTAAAAACACATTTGCTTACATAAACGTCGTCCTTAGGGGTACTTGGACAAAATATATTCGGCCGATCATCCTCAACAAATCCCCATTACCCGCTAAGATCTCTGTTATACTATATTCAAATTCGCGTAAGCTTGTGTTTTCCCTGTATAATATGTTTATCCACCATCGTGTTGACCGTATTATCCTTTGTACCCCTATAAACCTTATTGAAATTCGCAAAGTTCAAACTGTGTTATTTTAACCTTCATACTGTGTATTCACATTTGCAACTTGGACAAATATTTATTTGGTTTGAGACTAAACCCCTGCAAGTATAAAACACAACGTTACTGAGATAAATACTGTTTTATGTATGTTACTGACGCCAACGACTGCGTTAAATGAGTTATTTTTGCGGGCCACCTTTTTAAGATAAAAGTTACATCATACATTTGTGGAATCAGTGGAATAAATAAACACACAAGCAAACAAAATAAATACCCTCTTCTGAAGCCGCCAAACAAGAAAAGAAAGAGAAAGTGCCCGAGGAGTCTGACGATGATATGGGATTTGGCTTGTTTCACTAAAAAGCTTTATTTTCCAAAATTTTATTTCATAAAGCTTCGCTTCGTAAGGTGAAATGTATATTTATTAAATGTATATTTTTTTTCTAAATATATTTTACATTTTTACATTAGATACAAATCCTTATAATAACAATTATTTTCTATATTTATAATTTTAAAACAAATGTTCTCTATCTATACCTAATAAAAATATTAATACGATTCCACAGAGAATTAAAATTAGCTTATATTAAAGCAAATACTAAACACCCTTAAATAGCTTTAAAATATTGTGCGAGCTGTAAATTTAATATCTACTACCGTAATATACAAAACAGAAATATCTTGACCAAGCATAATGTAAATAAGCTCTATTGCTGAACTTATCACTAGTTTTCAGTCTGCAAATATATTTAAGGCTATACGATGTGAAGCAAAATGTAAGCATATTTTAATACGTTTATAAGTTCGTTGCCTCTGGAGGCATTCAGTGGAACCACATTTAACGTTTGCTTTTCATATTTGTTATCAAAATAAAAACGTTACAGTGTGTATTCTATCTACCATTTAATTGTCCCCTTAGGCCTCATCAAATTATCATCCACCGTCAGTTATATATGTATACAAATGTTTTATAAAGCTTGTAGCATAATGAGGCGTGTGGCCTACTAGTCCAAGAAAATGGGTAGGGTAAATGCGAATTTGAGATTAAAACTTGAATTTTTGATATAATTTACTTTGAGGAATCTAAAAACGAACTGTGCAAGTTTTTTTTAAATTCACCCCCGAGAAGAAGGTAGGTATATAATCGGTTTAACTTTTTTAAAGTTGCAGTTATCACCCCCTACCTTCTAACTACCCTATCTCAGTTAATTTCAATTTTAGGAAAAAAAGTCATAGAAACATTTTTGTGTAAAATTTTACGCTCTACAAATTTTATTTAAAACTTTTTTTTCTAACACTTACGGTTTCGCCAAAATTTCAAAAAAACGACTTTATTTATTTTTTTTCACCCCTTCTCGGGGGTGAATTTAAAAAAAACTTGCACAGTTCGTTTTTAGATTCCTCAAAGTAAATTATATCAAAAATTCAAGTTTTAATCTCAAATTCGCATTTACCCTACCCATTTTCTTGGACTATACGTCCTGACGTTTTCATTTTATTATTTTTAATTTAAATCAACCGAGTTGAAAAGACTCATTCTCGTTGTACACCGCAAATTTGTCAAGTTCCGCAATGTGCCTCAGTTTTTTAGTTCACAATCCGTTAAAATGAGCACTTAATATTGAAACTTTGATAATATCCAACTTAGATTATATCGGTTGCTCGCTCACAACTAAAAATAAAAAGATAAATAGCGCATGTCACTCAGGAATCATGTGGCTTGTGTAGGAATTTTCAATATAGAGTTACTTGTTTTCCTTTTTATAATACTGTGAATATATAATTACCCGATTGATGAAGAATATATGAATATAAGAATATATGAAGAATATGTTTACTGTCGTAAATTCGTTAACTTTATCATTTCCCATGCGTATCCATGAAAAATATTTGGCGAAGAAAATAAGTAGACCAGACACCCTAGGAGCATATGTCATGGGCAGCAGAAGGTTTTATGTGCGGATTAATCTGCCCCCAGGGCTCACCCTCCATTAATTAGGTCGGTCTGCCGCCGCCTTCGAGGTTTTTGCGGCTACAATTGACATATGTCTTACTTACGATCCTGATTGGATCTTATTATCAATACTGATGACTTTACGATGTCGTAATGAAAAGTTGTAATTGGCTTCGTGATAACATCGAAGTATTCATTTTTAAGTAAATAATTTTCTAAAGCTTATGCAACA
>NC_052111.1:2008464-2012080 GCF_012273895.1 Zerene cesonia | reverse complement strand
TTCAATTCAAATATTATTAAATGTTTGACGCAACCAACTGATATAATATTTAACCTAATATTACCACTAATATTCGGTAACCAAACTAAATAAACAAAAACTATACGTAATAATCGCAATGTGGATTTAACATTTGCGATCATTCAACTGAACGCAGTCAAAATAATGCACAATAGTTAGATGCGAAACGTAATTTATGCAATTATCTCTATAGTTAACACACGAGACAAATGACAGACGGGCGATGCATTAAATATGTATCTGGAGAGTCGGGAGGTCAGTTGCGAATTGACTGGTGTAGGCTATTGATTGTAACTATTTTCAGTATTACCGGCTCCACCCGCCGTCTCGCTTCTGATGAGAAAAATAACTAATTGCTTATTGAGCGTGCTTTTGCTACTATAAATATTTTAAACTTTATGTACATGAACATTTCTTTTTCGAAATTAAAACTCTTTCGATATCACGTTCAGAAATTGTGAAGATATTCATTTAATTGGGTTATGCAAAGCTAAGATTTATTGAGATATTGATATTAGGCCATTGGGTCTTAAAAATAAAAAAGTTAATATTTCAATATTCTGATAATTACAGTTAAAATATGAATCAAAAATATTAACAGTTAACTCTAACTATTATTTAGTTAGAAATTACCATATACCCGTTGCTTATTGTCGCTCATTAGCTGTATACTTATAAACACATTTAATGAAGAAAGCAATGGACATAGAACTCCACATTACACTTTCATATGAGAACAAATTTAAGGTACAATAGTTATACGAACAGGGGAGATATGCGTGCAGCGTGTTTACATGAACATTTAGTCCGTTCGTGACATCATTTCGGTGCAAAAAAACATGGTCTCCCAGCACTTTCCATTCGCATCACGTATGTACTTCCCGCGCAACCCAGGACTAAGCTGTGTTAGATAAAATTCCAGTTTTAAATCAATTCCCGCGTATAAACTTACAGAATTGTATGAAAATTAATATTAAAATTTATTATTGAATTTGTATCGGTATAATTGCCATGTTAGTAATATTCTTATTAATTAAAAAAACCGTTTATTAGAATTTTTAGGTTTAAAATTTATTGTCAACAGGATCTCAAAATCATGTTGACAAAAAATGTTTTAATTACTCCATATCACAATTTACATCGAGCGCAGTATTAATAGTTATCAAGCAAGTTCCCGACATTTTGTTTAATGTTTTCAATATTGCTTATATATTGGTCTAAAGCGCATTTTTGGCGGGTATGTGGATTGTAGAAAAAATGTAATGGTAAATAGCAAGGACGGAAAAATAATATAAATTGATTAAAAAATAAATTAATTAAATAAAAACCGACCCTATTATAAATCATACGAAAATTATAAAATTCTTTTAATAATATAACCACGGTACCAAATTTAGAGTCGATAGGCCAGGAGAAAGTTAACTAATTGATGAGATGATCTAACTAGATCATCTCATCAATTGGAAAGGAGCTGATGATCAACATTTCGACGGATTTTCATGATACCGGTTTATCCGTTTGGAATACTACTACGATACCACAAGCAGACAGAAACTTATTATGCCTCTCTCATTTTGCATTTGGGGTAATAAACAGTGTTGATTACATTCTATTACGCTTCAGTAAACACAAAGCATTTCTTGTTCTCTGCTAATGATCCTAACATTTTATACTGATCAAGTTCATAAAACAATGTACTTTATCATGACTTCGTCTTTGAGGCGTACAATTTTTAATTAAGACATATATAAATGAAAATTGATGAGGAACGAATCATGCAAACACACGAAGCTATGAAACATTCTTAAACCCAACTGAAACTACGTACGTTCGAATCGCTTGACCGTTAAATAAACTGAGCCATACTGTCTACTGAAGGTATACAGACTATAGGACACGTCCCATGAATGAAAATAGGGCTGCTTAAATAAATTACTCTGGTCAATCTAAAAGGTACGGTGAACAATAAGGAAGCCATTAAGTGATTCTAGGATTCGCAAACACAATCAAGCATTCATGAATAATTAAAAGGTGAGCTGCAAAAGCTACGTTCACACCCAACACAGTTAACGTTGTCTACGACTTCAGATCGATACTTTATTACGAAATTAGACTGTCGTATCGGAGACAAAAATAGTAAATAGAGATGTAGAGATATCGGTACGGGGTCTTAGATTGTTCATGTGAGTAAAGGTTTATTGTGATGAAGACATGCGCGGTGTATGCCCCGTAGGCAAGGTCTCTCAGAGTGACGTCGAGCGTCACGGAGCACGCCCGCGAGCGCGGCTCCCGCATCCCCGCTGCCGACAAACTTACGTAAGTTCAAACATAAACAGTGAAACTTACCATTGCAAATAGACATTACAAAGATAACAACGGAGCTGACGGCAAAGATTACAAGTGAAGAATTGAGCAAAGAAAATCAAGTGTGTGTTAGTGCGACGAACCTGTGTTGAGTTTGACATTAGAGTGATGTTTTCAATATTATAATTTGCATAATTAGGTGAGTTTACAGTAATCAAAGGGATAATCGTCCAAAAATTTATAAGGAATATTTGGATTGATGAAAGCGATATCTGTAAATTTTATGAATATGAAAAAAATAGTTGTTAAGCAAATCTAAAACAAAGGCAGAATCGCTTATGGTACGGTATCGACGGGTTTTCAAAATTGGAATTTTGAAAGACGGGAAATGAAGGAATGTTTTATTCTTTGTGAAGATTTATCCTTCGGATCTAACGGATCTATACATTCCTAATCTCGTCACAAGAAACAAACCACAAACATTTTTTAAACTTGTTAGTATAATTATGTCGCTTATTGAAGGGGAAAATTCTATACTGATATCCTACTAATATTATAAACGCGATAGTAGGTAGGTATGTGTGAAATTATGGATTTAAGGATGTTTCTTACCCTTTCGCGTCAAATAAAAGCTTATCATATCTGTATAAAATTTGGTACACAGATAAAGTACAGCCTGGATTAGAATCGGTTCAGCCATTCGAAGACGTATTTAATTAACATTATGACACGGGAATTTAACATATGCTACTTATAGAAGTATGGTTATTATGAATCTATTTATTATGATATAGTGCTTACATGTGAAGCTAAAACTGGCATAATCAATTTTTTATTTGTTATCATTTATTGTAACACAGCTTCCGTATAAAACTAGAGATAAAGACAGTTATTTTAATGAATAGCTCACCCAGAAGTAGACCCACAGATGCTGCAATTGCAAAAAAAGACGTAACATGCGAGTAGTTAACAACAATTCATAATATAACATACAACTGTTATATTAAAATGTCTTACAGCAATGTATAAAAAGAAGTCGTTTGAAAAGAGCTCCGACATTTTATAAATTAGACTCATATTCACACAATACAGAATTATTATTTATGCTGTGGACAGTAATGGCTGCTGTCACGCAAGAATACCTCACGTACTACATACACAAGTTAATACTAGAAATGAGATATTACAAACGTTATACCTCGCTATTAAACTGCGACTTAATAATTATTTTATACATGATATTTACACTACTTTATGACTACAACATTATTAGTAGTTTTAATTGGGTAAA
>NC_052111.1:1946908-2007464 GCF_012273895.1 Zerene cesonia | reverse complement strand
TATGGTGCAGAAGTGAAAAAGTGGCTAAGAGATCATCCCGGACGTGTAGTTACGCCATACCAGGTAGCAAAGCTATTTGGGCAAGCATATTTACAAGCTGCGACGATGCTGACCGCAATGAATGGATTTAGGAAATGTGGAATATGGCCACTTGACAGAAATGTTTTTACAGAGGCTGATTTTATAGCGGCAGAAACAACAAACACAGAGACTTTGCCGTCTGAAAATATAAACCTGGAATCAACATCTCAGGATCCTGCTTCAAACCTTTTAGAGGCAATACAACCAGAAATCTCTTTATCGGAAGTAGCCCAAGTCAATTCAGCACCAACAAATATTTCTGTTGATCGTTCAGCTGCCGAACCAGTGAGCTCTGAGATTTCACCTCAGCCTGCGACTTCTGGGCACTTAATTAAGGAAAAGACTCCAGAGAGGCAAATACAATCAAAAAGTTCTTTTTCTGTGACGCCAGAAAATATAATTGGTATACCCAAGGAGGTAAGAACTCAAGAAAGAAAAACAAGAAAACGAGGCAAAACTGCTATTCTTACGGCATCTCCTTACAAAAACGAGCTCATTAGAGATAAAAATAAGAAACAAGAAGTTAATAACAAAAAGAAACCTGACAACAAAAAGGCTAAAAAGCAAAATCCTGAAAAAAATAAGGCGGGGAAAAAAAACAGCAAAAGACGCAAAAAAGAAAGTGACACGGACTCGTCTGAAGATAATGAAAATGATTGTCCTTGCTTATACTGTGGGTATTTATATTCACAATCCACTGAAGGATGGGTCAGTTGTGGCGTGTGCCATGGCTGGGCCCATAATTCCTGCGCAGGAGTAGACGATGACGACGAAGAGGCACATATATGTGAACGTTGTCAACCAGATTAATATGTGTACTCGTTATGCCCCATAGTATTTCCCATTTTGCCCCGATCATGGGGCAGGACGGGATATTTGACATGTGTCATTTAATTCATTATGTGCCAAAGAATATTGTGATTTAGGGCCGTAAAAGATTATAATTATTAAAATTAACATTGAAAGTGTTCCTTTATTCTAAGAAATTTATAATAAACGCTTTTATTTTCATATTATGACGTTTTTTCTCTTAGATATCCCATCTTACCCCGGTCTCCCCTACCAACATTTTATTGTGTATAATGTTTTAACTTCCGTATTGTTTTCATCGCGTTTGCTACGAGATTCTTTGTTGTTCTCTGTATGGTCTCACAGAGGTATATTTGCCTCGGCATTATAAAGAATATAGAACTCTGATTTATTACCGTTCAGTGTAGCAACAACATTATGCGTACCGTAGTAATATCGACATAGAAAACTAACATACTGAGCACAGTACACTGAACACTGAAGGTACACAAAGGCTTTAAGGACCTATTGCACTACGCTTACTTTATTGATGTGGCTTTCTCTTTGAGCCGCAGGAAACATAAAAAGTTCTGTGCTTGCAAATGTTAATAGCAACATTATTATAAGGTTGCAAGAATACAATGATGGTATATTTATGCAGGTACCATTGAATGTGTGATATATAAAAAAGACATGCACCTATTTTTATTTTTGCAGTTTGCAGAAACAAAAAATTTTGTTATACTTTTGTGTATTTGAGTATTATACGCTTACCTTAAATATACACAACATACAACAAATAGGTGCTGAAATAGATAGATACCTACAGAGTAAAATTAAAGTCGAATAGCATTGTCTAGCACAGAACAGATAAATGGAAGGAACCAATTACTAATTTGTATTAGAAACCGTGTTGCCGTGTTTGTGCTTGATACGTTCTCACATACCCACAAAAGCTTGGTACTCGAAAATCTCACGATAGACGCACTATAGAGCCCGATTGCTCGCTTAGAATATGGTACGTATATAATTATCAATCTAATTTCGAATGTTGTTTTGTCAACATACAGGCATATGAGCATTTCCTACATCTCTTATCTGTTATTATATTCTGTGGTGAGACCGATTCATTTTCTTCTCTTTATTAGTGACTCCACACTACACAGAGACTTCGTCGATGTCCTATACTTATCTGTTAAATCTAATAAAAACCAGTCTTGTAAACATTTTGGAAATAAATAATATGATAATAATTCCTCCCTTAATTTCATATACGAAATATTTATAATTCTATTTTAAAACTTATGTTTAAATAATAAAAATAAGGTCTGTTTGTGCGTGCAGGCGTGTGTGTGAGCGTGTATGAGCGTGTGTGATTCACATGTTAATGAAAATTATTTCAATTTATACCCTACATGATTATTTTATTTTTATTATACTTTTGTAATTACAAGTACTTAACAAAAAAAAAAATGATTAATTAAAAATCAATTAATTTTGTACGTTTTTTTTGCTTTCCTTTCTGGATATGATCGATAGTGTTCTCATATTGGCTTTATTACAATTTGATATTAAACTATATGGGTTATAAATTACACATTAGCAGGTGTTCCTATCAAAATTTAATATAATTTGTACCATTTCGGTTACGTATATTATCCAAATTCCAATTTGTTAGAATTTGAAGCTTTAGTGCGAAACTTCTTTCATTAACGATTAAACTGCGTACATTTGGCATGCCCTTGAAAAGTTCTGTACCATTTCCGAATGAGTCGTAAACCGCGACACATTTGCTTCTAATCATCCTCTTAATCTTAAGGTAAATTACCTTAATTACTATCTGTATTTCTTCTTTCTTTAATTGTTATTTTATTTTGAAAAAATTTATGTTGTTTTATTTATGTTACGTAAAAAGAAGCCTATTATTTAAATTTATTTACAAAAATGAAAAGATTTTGAGTTTTTTGCCACGCAAAATGACATAAACCCAAAGACTCCGATATTCCCCTGCCCTTAAATATTGAGTTGCTGCAGTAGCAGGAGCAGCTTAAAAGATTAATGAAATTATGATATGATAATGTCTATTACCAATAATTGGCATGATACTTTAAAAAATGTTATTTCACAACATGAAAATGCTCACATTTAAAATAAAAATAGAATAAGAAGTTTTGTTGCAACACAATGGGAAGGTCAAACTAAACTAGTGCTTAATGACTTATTTTTTTTCTTCTGAAAGTCAAGTGAAGTAGAGAGGTTGCTAGCAAACGCGTTATCTTTGCATTTTCTGCATTTGAAATTATGAAAAATTATTTTTTATTATTTTATATACAAATTCGTGATTCAAAAATTTTCGAAAATGAACTAACACAGGATTTTTATTAGAACCTATCTAAAACATTAAATTTTTAAAAAGGTTTTTTCTCAATACTTCAACCTCATTACCTACTTACGCTTTAACCTTCTGTTATTAAAAATGAAAAGCAATTAGAAGATTTATCTGGCCCATGTGAAAAAAGGTTGCAACAACAAGTCATTTGTGTATTAAAAAATATCATATTAAAAAATATAATAATAACTACAGAAAAAGGTTTTCTTTACGTAGTTGTTGTCAGAAAGTTGTAACCAAAACAGCTTGAGGACATAAATAAAAACAAGACAGTGAGATATAGGGGAAAATAAAGTGTTGAAATAACGAAGTAATTCGAAGCAAAAGTTGAGATCCTCCATTATAATTCAAAACTTAGAACATTAGATTATGTAGGTCAGGTTAACCAACAAGAGGATTGCGCCATTTCATCCGTCGTGGAGCCACTTTCATTTTTTGTATGCAAGCGAGAGTGCCAAAAGTTTTGCGCACTGCGTCGCTTCCTCGAACTGAATATGTATGGGGGTAAACTTGCCAATTCAAATTCCGCTAGATTCTTTACCACGTAGCGAAATATTGAATTTTTCTGCTATAATGGCGAGGATTCGCGCGCCTGTAAAACAGCCCAGCTTGCATGCTACATTTGTGCAAATCTAAGGCAGCTTAGAACTTGGTTGGCTGTTGTAAAATATCAATGTATATAGGACCGCTTTTTTGCAACAATACCCACAATTTCTCATGTGTACTGAATCATTCATTTTAATATGTTTTTTTTTTTATAAATAATAAACAACGCTTATAATATATTATATTCATACTTCACATTAACAACCAACAAAGCGGAGTCAAAAGTTGAATTTACAGAAATACATATTTTAAAATGAGAATTCAAAGTAACTTAACGTTTACATTTAGCATTTATAATTGACACGAGCAACGCTAAAACAAGATATAAAAGTGATATAAATATTAAATGATAAATTAGCTCCGTGACACGTCCGTGACCTAACGAAAGCTTAATGCACCACGTTGCAATCGTAGCAAATCGCTGCAAGGGTGACGTGCTCGATTTATATACATATATTTTGGAGTGTTTGCTTTAGACTATAATGATGCCTGAAATAGACGTCTATATTTCAGCTCAAATAATACAGAAGCTTGATAAATACTCGTTAGGGCTGCCTCGGTAAGACTAATTGTACTTCCGTAAAGTAATAAACTGTTGAAAACTCTTTCAGATTCTTAACAGAACAGTAGGCGTCTTTAATAATTTGAGCATTCTTCAATTGTTCAATCGCTACAGTTGTTTGAATGACGGTCTCGCCGTGCTGTAACAATGGACTTCCGTTCGAATACTTGACTCAGAAACCCAGAATATCTCATAAAGGTTTTTCACCCATACAATGTTGTCCTAATTAAAATAATAGAAATGATCCCAACTGCTTTACCATGCTTCATTGTTATGATCGTACTTTAAAAAGACATCTTACCATAAAGTTTATAAATATATAGACCACAGCCCAACCTCCCCAGGTTATTTATACATTACAATCAAGTTACCTTCTATATATATAAAAGAAAGTGGTGTTAGTTACACTATTTATAACTGAAGAACGGATTAACCAATTTGGCTGAAAAATGTGCAGAGGTAGCTTGGACCCAGGAGACGGACACAGGGTAGTTTTTATCCCGGAAATCCCACGGGAACGGGAACATGCTAGAAAAACCCCGAGTCTAAATTTCCTGCGTAACTAAGCGGGCATAGCCGCGGGCGGATAGCTATATATAAATTGTAATAATGCTTTGGATAAAAGTGCATATAAACTTGTATTTGAACAGCGTAGACAAACTTTGTCCTATATAGTTAAAATAGGTAAAATATCCAGATTTTTTGGACTTACACATTAAGTAAAAAATACCCTGATGCATATGCACCTGCTCGATAACAAAGACTTGGAAATTTCCGGATCCATCGCTTGAAACCAGTTCTCTATCAGACTGTAAATCATTCAGTCACTTGCAAAGATTTATAGGTTCTGAAATGAATAAACGCCGCAATCTCACAAGGGTATAAATAGAGCTGCATAATCTGTCTTTTACTTTGTATTTGAATTGAAGAAAATTAAGCACTTTATTTCATTTGATCCAAGATCGTTAACCTCATTAGAATAAATAATAATCATATCTCATTAAAAATTATAAGACAGTTGTAGTTTAGTTAACCATAAATTCATAAACAGTTGTAGTAAGTTCACGCATCGCGTAAAAACATTCGTATAAAACGAGACAAACGAGAAAAGAAAAGTGGAAGCGAGATTGCTATTGTAAGAAACATACCTAGAGTCTGTATAAAAACCTTTAGTGGAGATGTGCTAGATATCTCGGTTTTGTGTTGCCATACTGTAAGACGTTACGATATGATTTGTTTTCAAATTGAATACTTCTATGAATTAAGCTTTATTTCACCCTATAAGTACTACTAACAGTCTTAATTAAACGCAAGAACATTTCAGTTAATGTAGATCGCTATGATTATTTTAGCTAATAATCACAGCGACCTATATACTACTGAAAATTACAGGAGAGAGTTGTAGTAGAAGGTTAAAGGTAATAAAAATTTGTGAAATATTTACTTAATCGTTTGAATACTGTTGTCGTATTCGTCGGTCACATATCTACGAAATATATAACTCTTAAATTTTCTTGCCAATTAATACCGCAAATTTTTCTTTATTATTTGGCTACATAACTTGCCGATATTATTACAAAATTTAAATATTCTCCATAACTGACGTAATACGTAAAACAGTTTTAAACTCATCTAAACGCTAGAGTCTGCGTTCAACTTATAAGATTTGATTACCTACAGCCGTAGGGAAAAAGCTGAATAAAAACATGCAGGAAATAATATTCACAGCCTTTGCATTTTTCTAAAGGAAGGTTGCTTCAAAGCTAAGCTTTAACGATGAGGGTAGAATTATGTTCTAATTATTAAGAATAAAAATGCTGGGTAAGAGAGTATCATTTGACGGCTGATTTCATTCAAGTTGAGTACTTGGAATTTTATTTTGAACTAAGCGGGAAATTTGTAATCATCAAACAGAATTAAATATTCTATCAATGTCATGTCTTTCGAGGTCAAGAGAGCTCTCTCGGGGTGTTATCAAATCTATTTAATATTAATTAATAGTATGATGATCAAATACAATTAATTAGACAAGTTTTGACCTTGTATAAAGCTTCAGTCAAAGTTTTTTTAAATTAAATATAAGGGAAAAAGAAGGTTTGTAAGCATGTTCGAAATGTTTTCAGACAAAAACTACTGGTCCGATTAAAAAAAAATTAACCATTAGGAAGCTACAACTTCACTGAGTGAGATAGGTTGTAAATGTAGCACGAGCGAAGCCGGTGCGAACAGCTACTTCAATGATAAATTGGTAAAAATTACTAGTTAGTATTAAAACATAAAATCGGTGATTGTAAAAGTTAATGCGTAAGACCATCAGCCATCTTCATTGCGTCTGTGATTTAACACAAAAACTTGTTGCTCATTCGTCATCTATGTATAATTTAACTGTTCGAATGTATATTATTACATTTTGCAGCCGCACAGGCGATATCACGTTAATATTTGCATATTAATCTAATACATGCTCTCTTGTTATCTATTACTGGCGTTAGCGAGTAATACTAGATGATGATGTTAGTCAAATTTCCGCATGATAATATTAGGTACATACAGATTAATTAGTATGTCAAACAAGTATAGGCCGAATGTACCGACGCATTGGTTTTAATAACTGTTAATAATTACGCGGTTAAAACACAATGCGGTTTAAGCTAGTTAATTTTTACAATGTTTCGTTATTATGGATGTTTAGGGTTATTATGGATTGTGAAATTTATTTTCATGTCTGTGTCATTCATGTGGGTTAAATACTCTTAAATTTATTTGAGAAGTAAATTTACTACTCGAACTGTATGAGTTTTGTTAACGTTATAATGTCAATGTTTAAATAATTCAATTAAATTATTAATTTATATATACATATATATATATATGGATATACATTAGATAGAATCAATTTTATCTTGACAATATTTTCGGTTCAAACGTTCTTTAGTCGGGCTTACCTTGTTAATTTAGATAAAAAGACCTTAAGCTTTACTAATAGATACGTTGAATTACTATGCTGTTGTATAGAGATAGCAATATTACATAGAACTTCAGTATCCATTAATTATTTACAATGCGAAGAAGCCTTCGTCCCTTCTGTACCGATTCCTGAGGGCTCTCCAAGTTTAGAGTGAAAAGCTCCTTAAGGGTTCTCTTAGATTAGGGGTGATACATTGTAGGTATACTGAGATATTATGTTTATGATATTCAGTATTCTTAATTTATTTATTTTTTTATTTTAATTTTTCACTTGCTAGTGAGCTTCCTGGATGTAGCTAGATTTAAATTTAAATTTTAAGAAAACAATATAATGTAAACTTATATTTTATTTAGAAAGTATTGTTCAATTTTTATATTTTTAAACAAAGAATCATATTATGTTTTAAGTCGCATATTACAATACAATACTTACGAGATATATAACAAAAGAGGTATTATCGTCATTAATCAAAAGTAATATATAAAGACAAATTAATGAAATGACTGTCATCAGATCGTGTGAAAATTTGGATAAGGTGGTACTCATAAATGCGAAAGATTTTCTTACCAAGTATGACAGATTTAATAAATACAAATAAGTCCAAGGTTGGAGGCGCAATATTTCTGACAAATTAATATTATCATACATACACTTTATACTCGAGCTACAGAGATTCTCACGAGCTTTATTTGAGGCTTAAGTGTTTGGAGTCATGGCAACGTGTATGCCTATGTGATTTAATATTCCTCATTTGTTCAAGAATACTGTGTGATATGATATTATTTACGGTGGTAGACAATATTAATTAACGTCAAGTTGAATATGATTCATGTATTAACTAACCATCATATTTACATATTTTATCGAATGAAATAACAAGAATAGTCTACTAATATTGATAGAAGTATATAAAGAAATGAAAAAAACATTTCAAATTTACTATAATGACATAGTAAGCAAACAAAGTTTTATGTGAAAAAAGTTTGTTGAAAAAAGTAATCCATTTCAATCAAATTGTACAATACAACGTAATGTTAATTATTTATACAATTGCGCTGCTTAAAATATTATATTGCTTATTGCCTGTTTTATGCGTCACTTCTTTATATAAGAAAGTCGTAAGTATTCTTGATGTTGAAAAATCATTTAAGATTAAACTCTAGAAGTGTAAATAACACTATATATAACCGATACCGAACCCAAAAATGTGTTCAAATTTAACCGCTGGTATATACAATAAAATATACAAAATAATACTATAAATGCGAAAGTGTTTTTGTTTGTCTGTTTGCACGTCTCTCTTTCAAGTCGAAGGAAGCGATTTTACAATATAGTTCAAGAAAGCGAAATAGGCTATTTTTTACTTCAGCGAAACATTTCATTCCAATAAGATGTTCCTTATACCACGTGGGCGAATTTAAAAACAATTATGCAGGTATAATTATGTATAATTATGAATCTACTCACTAAACAACACGAATTCGGCCAGCTCGCACCGGTGAAGTACCCCCACAGAAAACCGGCGTGAAATAATAGCGTGCTATTGTGTTTCGTGTGAGTGGAGGAGCCGGAGGCCCTTTTCCTTTTCCTCCTTTCCTTACTCCTTACCCCTTAAAAGCGGGTAGCGCGTTCATGGGCGGTGGTGATCGTTCACCATCAGGCGAACCACAGTTCAGGTGCCCGCTATGACATAAAAAGTAGTGGAACTGAATAAATTCAATTTCTTGAAATGATCAACAACAAAATACTTGCGTTATTTGAATTAATGACTAGCATTTTAAAGCTCCTGATAAAAAAGTAGAAGTACTAACATGAGTCTATATTATGTTTATCAAAATAGAAATAGTCTCAAATTTTATGACACCTCTAGAACGTTAAATTTGATGACGGCAACATTAGGCGCTAGCAATTTGAGTGAAAATGCGGCAATAACGAGCGAAGCTTTCATTACAGTCCATAAGGTTAGGATTTGCGTTAAGAAAGTTATAAAAACCCTGGTAACTTTACGAGGGTTTGTGGTCTGCGAACAAATGAGTATGTTTAGCGTAGGATATGACAACCAGCAACGACAGCTATTGGAAGATTAGTGGTGAATACTGTAATATTCTATACACAAAAACCTAAGTAACGTACGTTTTATAACGTTACACGTTGGTATGTATAAAACGCTGGTAACATTATGAAACGCATTTTTCACTAATTTGTGCTCTTGATATGAAAAGATTTGCTAAACCCAACAACAAAAACGCGTTAAAACACCTATTTATCATGAACAAATGAGCGAAAACTGCAATTAGCGAAAAAGAAAAACCACACCCAATATAGAAAGCATTTTCGAAGACATAAATCTTTCTTGTTTGCACTGTGTTTTTCTACAATTGAGGGTCAGCCTACTTCCTCGTAAAACCCTTTTTTGTTTACCGTTTACCTCACCTCTACTAAGCTACGTGAATATACAGCTCTTCGCGACGAGTTTTATTACGCGCTCCAGAAAACATAATAATATTTTACATGCGTATTATAAATTACCATAAGAAAACAGAGTGAAATAACTTTACCTTAAATTTCAGAATAATGTTGCCAATACACTCGTTAACCACATAATTGTGCTTGTGATTGAATGATGATGAACATATATATACCTTTAGATAACGCTTGACAAAATTCTGTTTATTGATATTGGTAGTGAATGTAAAAAAATATCAATCTGAATTAATCATCTGAATGGTCATTTACATTCTACGAGCCAAATAAGCATTATTGAACAAAGAGCTATGAAAATTGCACAACAAATATAGGCTCTTTATGCGGCACTTGTTTTGACAGGCCCTTTTTATTGAAAGTGAATTATCGCTGCACAGATTGGACGCCTGCTGTCGAAATTTAAATGCGGTTCAATTTTGGGGATTTCTGGCAATCAGTGTCCTTTATTTTCGTATACACTCTTCGCGTTATTCGATACGTTATCACGAAAATTTCAATTTTGTTTACGTTTGTTGTTTCAGTGAGCGTATATTGTTCAATTTGTAAACGGAAAACATAAAACTCCATCTACGTGTTTGCGCAAAACAGACGTGCCTTTCATATTTCGGAAAGTTCGTTACATGAATATCTCGCTTGGTTAATGCGTTCGGTCTCAAGTTATTTGGGTTATTACAGATGATGGCGCGATCCTTCCGCGCCGCGGGGACGACGTGTTATAAAGCGGACACTAAATCTTGCTGCTATTGACAAATGACGTCGCTCGTTACAATACCGTATCGTTTCCCAGGCCCATAGAATTTTATATTTCTCGACCCATTTCCATGCTATTCGATCGTCCGTAAACCGTTATATTATCCTGAACGCGAAGAAATGTACGGTATATTCCTGTTTCATAGCTACTTGTAAGGTTTTGTAGCTCGTCTCCCCTTCCGTCCTGTTTGGAAACATTTTCTTTCGGTAAAAGCATACTCAACGCATTACAAGTACTTATTTATAATTTTAAAATTTGTATTAAAGGTTCAGGGAGACCGAAAGATCCGATGTAAGAACATTCATTGATTTATAGTAGTGTTCTCACAAAAAAAGGAAGTTAGATAAACAATATGTATGTAGTTGAGACGTCACGAACAAAAATGTTGTAGAATAATTAATATCGCCACTAATTAATAAAATTAAGTAATTAACTAATTATTAACTGTTGATTAGCAATTTTAGCCATGTTTATTTTAACAGCTGGTTATATATAAAGAGTATTGTATAATTGTGGCATACTGATTTGAATGTGCAAATTTTAAGTACCTACACATTTATTTGAGTATTCCTAAGAAATATTCACTTCAGTACTATTTTGTTATTTTAAAGTAAAAGGTCATATGTAAGGTTTTTTTCAATAAATCTTATCTTCACTATTGCCAGGAAACCATTAGGATTGTCTAAATTATTATTGTCAAATATTTCTATTTAATTTAAAATCGATTTATAAATAAATATATTTATGTATAATTAAAAGCTTACATAAATGAATATATTTTAGAGATGAATGGGGCTCCAAGTAGTGTTGTATAATTCTGCTCTTTGTGGAATTGCTCGTAAATCACCGCAAGACCCGAGTTCTTTGACAAAAGTACCGTCATATATAAATACATTTGTATGGACGCTCTTTCCTTTATATCACACTACTTCCTGAACCTCAATAGAATCGTTAGGAACACATATCGATACGTAAGAGACATACATTTTTAGCGTCGTTTTTGGAATGTAAACAACTAAATGGAAGAAGGAAAAATAATGAGAATATTTATTTCGAAGCAAAACTAAGCGTGTAATTGGCAGTAAACATAAATATTAATATATATATTAAGCAGTGGTGGCTCAGTGGTGAGAACCTCGGATTTCAAAATCGTTAAGTCGGGGTTCGAGACCGGGCGAGCGTGCAGGAAATAAATTGATTTTTCAATTTATCTGCACATGTGGATAACATCACCACTGCTTAAACGGTGAAGGAAAACATCGTGAGGAAACCGGCATGTCCAAGAATTAAAAGTTCGACGACATGTGACATCTGCCAACCCGCACTTGGCCAGCGTGGTGGATTATGGCCTGAACCCTCATAGGAGGCCTATGTCCCAACAGTGGGAAAATATATGGGCTGATGATGAATAAATATTACTCTTGTATTTTCTTTATAATGACTTGGATTTATTTTAATAATTGGGAAAATAAATTGATGGACACAATATTAACCTATTTGGTTGAGCTATGGATAATAACATTAATGACATATTCACAATTAAAATAAGTACTACATCACCATTCACTTTACATGCCTACGCTTAGAGTTTATCATTCATCCTTAATTTTACCCTATAAGTTGTAGTAAAATCAGAGATTATCGGCAGTTTCTGACATAAAAAACACAACTATTTCAAATATGTGAACAACAATACTTGCGGAAAATTTCCGGAGTGTAGAAACTACTCGGAAAGTGTAAAGCGTGTCGGAGACATAGGAAGAGTGCCATTTCGGTAACCAAGAGCTGTTTGCTCCCGCGGCTCTAGTTATATAAACAAACGCATTGGGAGCACTCATGCTGCTCGTACGATTGAGCCGGATCGAATATTTAACGTGGAAGCGATTTCAAAAACATTGTTACTCAAATATGGAGCCGTGCCGACAAGCACCGGATAGAGGTGAAATATTTCAATTTCACAATCCTTTTCTATCTCCAAACAATTCTAGATATTTATATGAGGCTTTAAAAGAAAAATCTTTTTCATTCTTCCAAAGGCCTTTCGAATAACAATTTTTATATGAAACGTTGAAAATCAATGGTATATGAAATGAAATCCTGGTTTCTATTACTCCTCATAAAATGCAGATTTATCCAATAGCATATGACATTATAAAGTAATAAAAGTTGACCTACCACAGATGTGGCCATCTCCAATTCTGTCCGGAAATGATGAACGGAATCGGCAAGTAAAAGGCATTAAATCTGTCTGGAGTTTTCGATTTGCATTGGGAAAATTGCATTTTCGAACTGGCGGCGACAAGGAGGCGACGCCTGCAAATGTTTGCGAGAGCTTCCTAAAGCTTTACTTAAGAAATTCCACATCTATATCACAACTTATACTAATATATTATGGAAATAAGAGTTCGATTTTTCTTATGTTCAAAGACGAAAAAGCTGCACGTATCTAAAAATTATATAGCTCTTTTTGTATATTCCGCAAAAAATTGTTTATTATCTTATACCTTTAAACGAGCAATTCTTGTATATATATATATATATATATATATATATATATATATATATATATATATAATTGGAATCTCGAAATCGGCTCCAACGATTTTCGTGAAATTTAGTATATAGGGGGTTTCGGGGGCGATAAATCGATCTAGCTAGGAATCTTTTTTAAAAAAATGACATATTCTTGTTTTATCGACTTAAACTTAGCGACTCTTCCTGACATCTATTGGCGAATAATAATACTAATACTATTTTTTGGCGAATAATTAAAGTTAACTTCACGAAGTTAAACCGAGCAAAGCTCGGTCATCCAGGTACTTTAGTATTAAATACAGAGGATGCAAACTGATTCCCTGTTTGCATCCTCTGTATTAATAATAAGGTTTTTTTTTGGCCAATACGCAAAAAATCAATAAATATAATTATTGCAAGAATAATAAAATTGAGAGACTGAACTAAATTTAGAATAATAAGTTCCTCCTATTTCTTTATTTAAGCCGTAAAAACTTTTTGTACAAATAAAAAACAAAAACGAACTGGTAGGAAAAAAAATAGAGAAGAAAATTTTAAATGTAAAAAATTTTGGTTGTATCTGAAAACATAATTCATATAAAACAAAAATATTTGGGCGCTATTATGAAAAATTTTTAGTTAAAAACAGCAAAGACAAAATCTAAAAATGGCTTGCTGTTACGATGAATGTGGAGATTACCAAGTTACACCTATTCTTGTAGCTCCCTGTGATTCGTCGCCGTGTTGCGAGTCGCCAGCTTTTTGTTACCCTTGTTTGCCCCGATGCCCTAAGGGCCAAGTCGTATACTGCTGCGAAAAGAAACCAAGGCGACCTCCACCCTGCACTGACGATGATTGTTGCGAACACTCGAAAAAGGGAAGCAGTAAACAAAAGAAGGAATCATATCAGCGAGATTGTTCTCCACATCATTGTTGCCCAGCTTGCAAGCATCCTACATGCAAACCTGTCAAAACGAAATATGTTATACCCTGTTACCGCTATGAAGATGGCCGCATTGTGAGTACACGTACTTATGTAGCGTATTTCTTTTTGGATGCGTTCCAAATATCTGGAATGTGGTTTACATTTGAGCCATACAAAGCGCATTCTGTCAATTTTTTGCCGTATTATCATTTAGATGATTCCTGAAACCAACGACATGTATGATTTATGTAAATTCTGTTGTTGGTTTCAGGAGCAATACAAGCCGTCTCGTCATGGTAGGTTACCAGTTTCCGCATATAGCCGAAATGGATTACAGGATCAAATTCACGGTTATAGAGGAGCTATTCGATACCTTTGTGCTGGTGGACAGTGCAACGATTGTTCAGTATTCACTGCTGTTGAACCAATCCGTAGAATATTTCCTAAGATCACTCAAGAAGTCTTACCTATTAAAAAGAAGAAGGAAAAGAAACAACTGACTTAACAACACAAAAAAATATGTGCACAAAATTGCATGTTTATCTCAAAACGGTTCACGTAAATTTGTCACCCTAGCAACATCACCCGACAGGTTAACCCCATGCCCTCCTCCGCACTCAAGCGAAATGGACTTCAAGATCAAAAGTTTATTGAAAGTGGTGGGATATCATACATTAGAAAATGCTGGCGTAATGCGCAATGGAGTGACTATCCATTTGCTATAGCTGTCAAACCCGCGAAGAAACTTTCTGCCATAGTGCCTAAGAAGAGGTGAACCGATTGGGTGCGTTAATTAATCAATTTTGTCACTTGCAACCGCGTTCTGGCAGTGAGTAATGAATTGTAGGCAAGGCTATTCTTTTGATAATATTTTGTAAATTGCACTTTAATAAATGATACAAAACGGATGTCACAACAGATGAAAACGATGTACCTACAAAACATTATGTTCCCACTCAATAAAACGAAATGAAGATGTCTATAATGATTAAATTGCCGCTGTCGGTTGCAGGTGCAAAAACTTCCCGTGTCTGCGTTCAAGAGGAATGGAATGCAAGACCAGGAACATTCAAAACTCTTAGGTGCAACTAACTTTCTTACGAAATGTCCACGTGATGTCTCCATAGAGTGCGATGTTTGTACAAATCCCGTGAAAATTAATGATCCCCTCAAAGTACCCAAGATGGAGAAGTCTGAATTGGGCTGTAGAATTTTGAAAAAGAAGCCCATAGAAGTTTGTCTTGAAGATATTTTAGATGACTGAATGCATTGCTTAATGAGCTATAACTAAACATACGCATAATAGGGTGCAGTGCTATGTTTGGATAATCAGTTTAATTATAATAGGTACTAAATATAGTATTGTTATCACTATAACTTAAGAACAATTTAGAAAAATGTTGTTGTTGTTATTGGATTATGTTTCTATTGTAATAAATGTGTAATTTTGACATATATTTCTTTTTGTTTCAGGTCAACCAGCCCACAGTTCTTACACGCCGTGCTTGCGAAGTGGCTATAGGTTCTAGACCGCGTCGTAAACCATTTGTCGCTTCTTCGTTTTGTGCGGATTCGGAACAAGAAATACATCGATACGTTTCTGAAGATGAGCGGGTATCGTGTTAGTTAATTAGTAATATTTTGTACAACAGACATTTTCTACTCACATACACTGCAAATAACTAGGAAGTATTTTAGACACAAAATATCGTATTATGTTGAATAGAACTGTCACATGTTCAAAGCTAACATCCGCCGTAATTTGAAACGATATAGGTAGCTTTTTATAAGAAATTAATATTCTTCTGAAGGCCCTCAACCTGAATCAATTCCCACGCAATATCCTTTGACGAGGCCAAAGCAAAAAACCGAATAAACGCAGTCGGTGACGTTGAGGTGGAATTCATTTTCATTACTACTCAGTTCAGAGTGGAAAAACGAAACGAGCCGATGATATCTGTGAAAGTATAAAAATTTTCGATGATTAGTCATTTCGAGCATTCGAAATTCAATACATAGATATTATAATAACTTCAACAACATCTTTTAAAGTTATTTCATCGGGACTTGAGATATGATTTATTAACATCTCTATTAAGCATGGTTTTAAATCCCCAAATATTTTAATTCCCGGATGACTGGATCAGTATATTTTCATTAATTTGTATATCTTTGAAAGGTCACTCCACGCTCCAGCTTTGACTAATTGAAACGTTAATGGTTGAAATAATGACCCGTTTTGGGTTGCTTGGTTGTTTAGAGTTTTTGCCATCGATCGCGCCCACTCACCGCAATGTTTATTCGCCCAGCGCCGGTCGGGTTCTGTTGGGGATTTATTTCCGACCCGGGATGAAGATACGGCTTTTCGTGATTGGTCCCAATAATCCAACTATTCACGACTCAGCCAATCTATCTTAAATACAACGGCGCCTGAGCTTAAGTAATCAACGCGTATCTATCTAGATAAATTAATTTTGAATTAATACATTAATACATTTTATACTTTTGTTAATTTGAATACTTTATTGTACCGTAATTACAGCATAAAATACAAAATCATAAAAACAAAATGATAGATAAGGCGGTCAAATCGTCTACAGCAATCTCTGCCAACCTTTAGGAACAGGATTGTTTAACCTTTAGGGCAGATTGTTTTTTCATGCTGTAATCGTTATTTAGTAATTACACACTCGTTACATAATTCATCAAATCTGTTGAAGGAACCTTATAATATTATGCCAACAACATGTTGACAGCAACTCCTCGACACGTTGTTCTAACTTTGTTGCTTAACAAATGTTTACCATGGATACGGGCCTTTAGTGTGCCAAATTTTAGTTGGGTCTTATAGTTTCTGATATAACGTTAGAATATACGACGGACAGACGGATGGACGGGCGGTCGGACATGACGGAGCTAAAGGGTTTCCCAGTATACTATGGTAGGTACTCCATAAATATTTTTTGTGCAGTATTTCTGATAGCATAAAAAAATCGACTCAATAAATACCAAAAACAGTAATTACAAAATTTATAATATAAATATTTATAAACGTAAATAAAATAGCACGTTATTTTACGACCAAGATGTCTCTTTTGCAGTACATTCATTTTCCAATTACGTTCTATGCAACACAAAACATGAGTAGCGTCATAGATTACTAAACAGTACTGTAAATGAAGACGATAAAATACGTTAAGACGCTTCCGAGACAAATCCAGCGCACAGAAGCAGGCGTTTTGCTCCTAACAAGTAATGCTAATACTAATAATTATTGTTTAAAAAAACATAGATATAATCCACAGAACCAAAATTAACGAAACAACAAAACGCACGGAAGATATAACAGTTTACTGAATAATTTTATTAAAGCGTAAATCAGACAGAAATTAACGCGAATTTTTCGCTATTTATGTAGATTGGATAACAGAATTCCAACTTTCCAGCCTCTTCAGTAATTAACAGAAAGCGCAGTAGCTCGAAACACGAAAAGTTCCGAGATAGGAATTTCGTCTTAGGATTTTTTACCTGCAAAGTTAATTAATTTACGAGATTCGAGTTGAGGAACTTGACTGCTTATGCAAATAAGTAGTTTATTGTCACTTCGCGGAGCTTGTGGAGTCTTGGTGGAACTTTACATCCGTATTTATGACTAACTGCGTTCCTCCGATTCACGCGGATTTTGCCTTTTAAACCTAATGTTCCCGTGAGAACATAGAAATTAAAAAATAGCCAAAGTGACTCCTTGTTAAATCTGATATCTGTCAGTGAGAATTCTGTTAAAAACGGTCCAGCACTTCTAGAGATTAACCGGAATAAAAAGACTAAGACAAAATAAAAAAAAATTGTATATTTATATTTATTATATAATACGTATGGATGTCATATGTATATAATATTGCGGGTATTATTTAATTTATTAATACTATAACCAGGCAGTCACTTCTATTAAATGGTACGAGCTAATTCGTGATATGAAATGTGATCATTTCCGTCTCGGAGGTGCCTAAATAGGTGGTGTCGATCTCGTTGTACGATGGAACGGAAGTAACTAATACATTTTTTTTTGTTCAGGGTAATTGTTGCTACCATTTCGAGAAAAAGAAAAATGAATGTGGCATGAACGGCTGTCACGCGTGCAGCTCGTGCCCCCATTACGGAGATTGCGTACCGGCGAGGAGTGTGCTTCCAAACAACTGTTATTTCCATTGTTGCTGATGCTAATCCATGCGCGATGTTTGGTTTTAAATTGTTCGTTTGTTTGAATTCAATGTAACCCTAAACAATGTGGCGGCTATGTTATTAAACTATTTATTTAGTTTATTTTTTTTATTATGAATAATATGTGTGACTGGTGGAATGGTGAATTAAATTTATGTTATCACTGTTACCTATAGAAAAACTAATATTACGATAATGTATAAACATTGCTACATACATTAAAGGTGCAGTCAGGAGACCCGTCAGATTAGATTAGATGAAAAAATAGTTTATCCACTTGTGCTACAGTCAATTAGTAAAATTAGTACTTTTCCTATTGTAAATAACTCTATTTTACCTTAATCTGACACGCTCAGGTAAATTTCTATTTTTACCCCTTACTTCTTCGACGCTAGTAAATCTACATCAATGATCATGACTTCCCCCTTCATTTTTAAATCCCACAGTCAGGCCAGATTCCCCTAGTTTGATATTTGGATTTTTTTAGAAAAAGTGATGAAACGTGAAAAAACTTAGTACATTAGTACTAAAACTAAAACAGTATTTTTCATCAATTAATATGGAAGCACATTTCATATAGAAATGATGTTAAGCATATGATACGATCTACGAACCTAATAAAGAAAAGTTGGAAAAGTCGCTTATAAAAAAAAATATATAAATCTAAATTGTGAATTTCGATCGAAATTTTAATTATTATGTATGCAAAAATAGGTTTAATTTAAGTATAACTAGCTGCGCCCTGCGGTTTCAACCGTATCCCGTAAGAATATCGGGATAAAAAGTTGCCTATACGTTATTCCAGTTGTCCAGCTGTCTACGTACCAAATTTCATTGCAATCGGTTCAGCAGTTTTTGCATGAAAGAACAACAAACACGCACACATCCTTACAAACTTTTTTTTCTAAAATTAATTTCCAGAAACATAACAAAAATTCAAAAACGTTTTGGGAGTTATAAAGCGTTAAGCAATATGACCAATGAATAGTGTTTGGGAGTATTGACGATTTTTATTAGGTGTATTTTCTACAATTTATGCGAAATTCAACCGTAAAATAATACTTGATGAAGCTGTGGGATCTTAAACTAAAGTTACAAATAAATGTTACAAGTGAATGCACTATGAGCATCTCGTCGAACAGAGCGTCAAACATTTGCATGAATGAAATGCTTTTAGAAATTCTCTTTATCTTTTATCTGCATTATACCATACATATATTAAATGACAGAATGTAGAATTGTATCATTTAATATAAATTCTCGATTGCTCAAGAGTATACCCCCAAGCGGTTGTTATTGAATTTCAAACAATCTCGGATAGAATTGACATGTCCTAACATGGCACTAACTGACACCATAATTTTGACGTAACTTGGGTTTGTTGCTGAAAGGCGCAAATCAATTTCACAAAACATGAATGAAATTAATTATTGTTGGTATTGAAATAATAGCTGAACTGATCTTTTGAAATGAATAAAAAACATTGGAAAAATAATAATATATTAGTATGCATGTATATGGTATGCA
Organism: Zerene cesonia; assembly: GCF_012273895.1. Classification (NCBI taxonomy): domain Eukaryota; kingdom Metazoa; phylum Arthropoda; class Insecta; order Lepidoptera; family Pieridae; genus Zerene; species Zerene cesonia. The sequence continues at coordinate 1,987,647 of NC_052111.1, read as the reverse complement.
TCATAATGGCGGTATTATTACTTTATTTTTTTGCAAATGCAATGTTTTGTATGCAAATTCAATGTTTAATACACCGTAAGTTCCTGGTTTAACCTTAACAAAAAAAAAATACATCAACAAAAACAAAACACGAAAAACATAATTTACTTTACTAATACGTAGATCAAAACTCTTGTTCGCCTTTTTTACACAATTGGAGGGCACGCTTATCGTTTAAATAAAGAAGGAGTGCAGAATGTTAATATTTTAAAATGTTGCCGATACAAATTGAAATATATAATTCGTATAAATTTAATTTGATCAATGAAAATGATAAAATAAAAAATAAACACAAGACAACAAGGTGTAAATACAAAAATACGATACTGTCAATCCCATCTCTGTATGGATTTAGATATGTCGTACCTGGATTCGACACCATGTTATTTCCATTTGCGAAAAGAGAGAAGAATAAGGAAATTATCCTTATAATCATGACTTTCAATTATTATTAAAATGTAGCTAATTTACAATGTGTAGCATTTATCACTTGAAAAGCTAAACAAATCAACAACTAAACGTCAATGCATCAAATTGTAAGAAACAATTACAGGTAAACTATTATAGGTCTTTGGGCGTTTTGTGTTTGTGTTTCATTATTACAACTGATGAAAATTTAGCATTAATAGTGTTAAATTTGCACTTTCTTCCTTAAAATGAAAATATGGATAGTGTTGGTATAATGTATAACAAATATTTAGTATATTTTAGTTAAAGAACGTGTTTAATGTACAACGTATCTGGTTCATGTATGTAAGTTATCATTAACTGGGTCAAATATATCCAATGACCTTTAAAAGATCACCTACGCCCAAATTTACAATGCTTTACTGTATGTAGTGTGAATGTAAGCTGTAATGTCATACTTTCACAGTACTTGAATAGTTGATGACGAAACTAAAGAGGTTAGGTTAGACACATTAAGAAAAAAGCAAACGTATAGAACATTTTATAAATTACAAACTTAGTATTTGAAGTACGTAATTAAGATCCAATTTACTAACTTATCCTAGCCTCTGAAAACTGGGAAAAGTTTTTTTCCTTATATAATATGTTCCGGCTCCAGATGTCCGAATTTTCTTGTGAAATTCCCCAATTACTTGGTATCGATTTTTAAGACGGTAAAATTATGTAGGGCGCAGGTCTTCTCACCTTCGTTGGTGTTTTATGTTCAAGTCGCGACTTTCCGCAATGTTTTAATCCTCTTAATTTTTGGGCAAACATGATATCTGCAATCGAATCTTTTTCTTAGCTTATATGGATTTGTCGACATTTTAACAAATTTCCTTTTCTTTATTTGCGAATAAAACGAAAATATCTGTATATAATTACGTAAAAACTTTTTTATTGTATGCCAGTAAAGCAGACTAATATAATATCTAGGTTTTGTTTACTTAAAAATTACGCTTTTACATTTACATTTACTTTTCCAACTAAAGCTTAATAGCGTGGCTGCGAAAATTGTGTTAGGGCGTGTTGAAGTGTTGTAGTATGTATCAGTTACAAAAATCAAAGATTTGATTTATTTCATATGCGTATTATATACTTCTACTTGTCACGTACGTTGTATCTAAAGGTCTGTAAAGCAGGAAGGAAATAATATAGTTTAAAAACCTGTAATATCTTAGGAATTACAGCAAAATCAAAATAATCCGCAACGAAATTATTTTCTATTGCCGCGATACGGGCTGCGTGGGCGCCCCGTGACAGTCGTTCGACTAGCTGTGCAGTGTGCATTATTATTGGTTTAGCAGATAATAAGATAAACTCATGATTTATTTTATTTTCACCGATTCTTGGTAATTAATTCTATCGGAATAGAGCAGGTCCAAATCGAGCCCTATCGGGGTAAAAAAATAAATTCGATAACAAAGTAATAATGAAGTTTTGAATAACTATTATTTAATGTGGGTCGAAATTGAATCTAAATGAGTCCATTAATTATAAAAAAATTAAAACGTGTTAAAAATATTGTTTTAAGTCCTAAACATAACACAAGAAATGAAAAGTCGACTAAAAAAGCAGTGTGCAATAAACATAAGATTTTCCAATAACGGAAATATTACTTTGTTTCAGACAACGCGCGGGCCGAAATGCGAAACGAAATCAAATGGAAAGAGGAAGATCGGAAAGATTTGTAATAAAACCTCGATAAACTAGCTCCGTTGTAACAATAAAAGCTTTAGAGGTTGGAGTCAGTCATGCGTATCGAGACATCTTGGGTTTTTTATTTGTTTGTAAGAGCGTGAGTCGTGCGCCAATGCGAAAGCGAGGCGGGCGCGAGGCGGCGCGTGCGCGGTGACTGCCCGCGCGCATCATGCGGCAGCCGGTGGCGTTGCTGCTTGCCGTCGTCTATGCTGTTACGGCTCAAATCGCTTGGACACCTATTTTCCTTGACGGTAGCAGTATGTGCCTGCTATGCTTCCTTTTTCTTGTTATCTCAAATTTTGTTTCAATTTGTTTATTATATTTAAAATAAACTGCTTAGATAAAACTGGTGGTAAAAAGGAAATCTCAATTTCAGCATGTTGTTATAAAATATGTTTATCAAATAGGCCAAGTCGATCTCTGGACACAGACGTCATCAGGGTGCACCTGCCCCGAAGGCGGAGGGGAGACGTGCGCGTGCTGCGTGCGCGACGGCGCGTGCCCATGCGGCGATGTAGCGCCCACACGCTGCGCGCAGTGCGGCCTAGAGCAGTACTGTTCCAATAGTACGTATCTTACAAATATAAACTAGATACATCCCAATGATTTTACGACAGTATTATATATTTGTTTAAAAACTTTTAAACGAATTTTTAATTTATCTCCCCCTGATGCTACTCTGTAAAGTGTTCGAACATTAGGTTAAATCATATGAATTAATCGCGATTAATACCCATTAAAAAGTCTTTAATTTCCAAATAAAACTACCTATATACGATGGACAGAAGAAAGTAACGTTCGAAATAAATACTTATTTACCAGTTTCTGTTTTGATATTGTAATAACGATAAAATGCATTGTTATTACACGTGTATAAGAAGTTTTAAAAAGATTAAGGCATCAAATTATTATTTCCACTTCTTGGAATACTCCCTCCGGAGAAAAACATATTTAAATGGGATCAGGGCACCTTTTCAAACTTTTTCTTTATTCATTAGATTAATTACTTTCATATCGTTATCGATATTATAGAAAATTGGTGATCTTTCGCTAGTTAAGTCATTATTCAGATGGAGTTTTCCTAACTTATAAACCTAACTTTAGCCCACATTAGATAGCGGTAATTAGGAAATTACAGGTTCCCTAAGGCAAGAAATATATTATAAATCAGCGTATAAACTTATAATAGCACCTCATTCAATACCCTGATAATATCATAAACTTATATAATAAAAGCCGAGAAAGAAAGTTCCAAACTTATAAGTTGATTTGAATGGTAAATGGTTGAACTAGAAAGTAGGAACGAAAACCTGATTTGATCAAATATTTTAGACATGAATATAAAATTATGATGGTTCAATAAAATATTTAAAAGAAGATCGTACCGAAAGGGTATTCGTATCGTAATATACAGTCTCTAACCACACCCTAGACGGGCATGCACTTTCATAGACTGCAGCTTTACTTACCATCTCGTGGGTTTGCATTCAAATGTCTGTCCGTCTAAAGTAAATATATACATCATGGAAAAATTTTAATCAAAGACATTTAAATTTTTAAGCAACAAATGCCATGCCAAAAGAAAAAATATATATCCTTCCAAATTAATTAAATTTCGTAACGTGCAAAAAATATACCGAAACGGCAGATAATTTCTGTTTTACAATATATAGGATGAATATTATGCAGGATATTATACAACATTTATATTTTTCCATAAACTACGTTGCATATTTTAACTTGTACTCGAACATATGTCATATATGTGGTGTACTTTTGTCAATTAAATGTATAGTTTCATTGAGATGGCAATTACATAATAATTCCTCTCTCCATTCCTGACGCAAATTTTTCTTGTCGACAAACTTTTAAAACTCTAAATGTATTCGTATACTGTATAGTCTGGGTCTATTTATTAAACGTGGGCAAAAATGTCCTTATTACAATTTTGAAAACCAGAATAAGAAACGAGCTTTTTAATCGCGGTGTAGATGAGTTTTTAATTTATAAATTATGTGATGTGTGTGGAAGAAGCGCTGAAAATGCATCTCATGTAACATATTTTTTATTATACATAGTAAATGTAGGGATATTCGAATGATTCGTTTCTATTTTTTTATATTTTATACAGTAGTACATCCACGTAAGTCGAATGTGATACTAAAATCTTCGATAATGTGTACGTCCTTCGATAATATCTTTGCACTAACACAGAGTACTTTTATACAAAACAGCGATAAATGATACGCAAGCAGATTTGAGATTTATCACATACATTGCAGAAAATCCATTTATGCGATCTCCGTGTCTGATCTTTGCCTAACGGACTATACGTGATAACGTTGTAAAGCTGATTTTAACCTTAGTGTGAATAATTTTATAGTGAGAATCCTGTGCTATCTGAATTGCAATAATATGAGATAAAACTCTCATATTTTTTCTTTACGGTGAATGCAAGCAACATTAATCGACAATGTACTATATGTCTCCTAGGTACCTTTACGCAATTTTGTGCACATAAATAAAAATGTTAATTTTGATGAAAGTTTTTTAAATTAACCACCAATTATTTATCTATAGTGTGCAACATCACAATCGATTCTCGTATATTGAAAAGCAAGTCGGGCAAAACCTTTGGCCAGATCAAGTCGCCGTCCATCGAAGGTCCTGGCGCTTGCTCGTACCTCCTCCAGCCTGATGCGGGGCAGCGAGTCGAGATACAAATATACAGACTGGTTTCTGTTGGAAGATTTAATGGAACTAGGTAAGGTTATTACTAAGAAAAAACTAAAGACAGCTGTATCAATACATTTAAATGGATAAATAACCATGAATATATAAAAAACATATTTTAAAATGAACCTTTTTCATGAGGTGACATAATATGTATTGTTTTAATATTATTCTATAAATAAACAAAGAACAAAAGAAAGTGAAAAAAGATTAACAACATATAAGACGTAACATTGCAGGATTGATGCTGCATTAACCTAGTTATGAAAATTGTTCTCATGTGATGCTTTGTACCAAGTGTCTGTTTTTAAAGTGATGATTTTTTAATATTTTTTTAGCATGAAACCCCACGAGCAGGAAGCAAGAAATGTTTTAATTGATTATTACTATTTTTATGAAATGTCGTGTATTTTAATGTTTTTCCTTTCTAAGTGGCGTTACGTGCTAAATCAATTTATTATGTTCATCTATAAAATACTGTGAGACAAACGTGGAGTGGACGGAATTATTTGAGAACCCTAGAATCCCGCAGATACTTGTAATCAATGTCCCGTCAAATTGAATATGTCCTAATACGACCCTCGTCGTTTCTTGTTTGCAAATACGGTGCTGAAGATGAATAAATTGTTAAGTCAAACACATTTTCAATTCCTTTTCATCAATAATCAAATAATTTTGCCTATAAAATATAAAGTAGTCTTAACATTTTGGCACTTTTTCATTTAGACATTATAATTAATATACACTAATACCACAGATAAAATAATACAATACTAATACTAATACTAAAGAAATAGAAGTGAAATATTTACATTAGTCTATATTTGTACAGCGAGTCAAATAGCTTGTTGTCCGTTCCGAACTCCCCATGATCAGTTGATAAGGCACGACGCTTAACTTATCCTCGACTCAATGTAAGTCCGTGACCTTGCGCTTCTCATCTTTTGTGAAACGCTGAAAGGCTTTGTATTTCAAAGAAAATATCCGAAGCACATATCAAAATGCTTGATGCAATAGCTTTGACCTTTTATAGTGCGGTTCGTTCAAAAATTGAATCATCTGTAGCTGAAAAAAGTGAAAGTTGACATGATTTATGAAAAAGTCTACACAACACATTTTGACCACGCGTATGTTGTTTCATGTTATCCAGTTAGAGCAGATACGTACTCGTAATTAATAAATTTGTTTTATAACATTTTTTAAATGTACAAATTAAACTTAACGCGCATATTCATAGAGTCTATTTCTATTTAAACAGAATTTCACTGCGTTATAAGTTACGAACCATAAACTCCTTAACTACCGCAACCGTTTTCTCGAACCAGTGTAAGTGGGCTCACGAATAAATAAGTAGTCTTATTACCTCAATCCATAGCAGTAAGTTTGCTAAGTCTGCTATCTTATGTTCGCTAGCTAAGCTACACTTTCATGCTTATCTTGATTTGCTGGGATTCAACTTGGAAACTAGACTAAATACTACGAGTTCATCTAATATGTATGTTTACTTTACATTTCTTGTTGACAGTCTTAATAACATGAGGTATAAACTCGACGACTAAACTGCAATATTATTAATGTAACAACGCTTAGGTTATGTGTGATTATTGTTATAAAATTATAATTTAAACATTAGATAGCATAATATCGGAACCAATAATAAAACAGAAGCGAGTTATATTAGCTGCAGCCGAAGGTCGGGTAAATCCAAAATGCTTTGTATACTTTAAAGCATTTAATTTAATTTAAACTTGTAACAATAAATTTTAAACTAGATTATAAGCTATGTTCGATGTTAGAACAAAGAAAATAGTAATGTAAATAGTAAATGTTTATTCAAAACATATCGTGAGAACGGATCTAGTATGGAATCTCGCTGTTCTTGGACTTGCACTTACAGAGTGGGGTCCTAGCAGGACTACTCTGTGGCAGGGGTACAAACGTTATATTGTATTACAGGTAAAAGCTCACCTTAACCACAGATAATATAAAAGGTACATCAAAATACAAATTGACTATCTTTAACTACCCCTTTTATAACGATTTTCTTAAAAGCCGTGGTGTCTTAAATGCAATATTACAAACACGGAAATTCATATACATTTTCATTTATAAATCGAAAGACCGTCTCCGACAACACATCACAAGAAATACGAATCTTTTGCGTATTATTTTCTTAGCAGCTTATAGAAGGTGAGGTACCTACTTTTAATAAGCTAAGTAACAAAAGGAAAGTGCCTAGAAGGTCGCCTAATCCACTCGGGCTATAAGTCTCTGACCTTAAATTACACATGCCGTGTCTATAGTGAATTATACGCCTACGAAGCGTACTTACGTTACTATTATGAGGAATTAAATAGCTTTTTATGTTAAAATACCTCTATATTTCTCAGTGAAACATTGTTTGCAGAAATTGTAATGTTGAATTTTAATTTTATTTTTATATATACGAGGTTAATAATAAGACATTTAGCGGATATAACATTTTAAACTTCAATCTGCAAACTTTTTCACACCAGTCGAAGCAATTGCAGAGTGTTTAAACCTGACTGTGTGTATCTGTCTATGGAAACGTAGCTCTTGAATGTATGAACTGATTGTCTGAAAACATGGGTATTATATGAAAGAGTTTGCCTAGAATTATATACGCTACAGATGTATAACAAATTTCAAATCCAATGTAGGCTGACAAAATGGCGTCGGGTGTTTTTTAAATATGTAATTTAATTTGCATTTTCTTATATCTATTACCTGTAAATATATTTTTTGCATTCAGGTGTTTTATCGAATGGTGCAGAAAATAAGCTGTTTTTAAGTTCAGGATTATTCTCGTTTTTCGTATTTTTTTCTACTCCGATTTGACACGCAGTATCTGCGTGTATAATTGTAAAATAGTATTCTGCTTATCATTTACTAGCTTTCCAGCCTCGGTTTCGCCCGCGTAGTATTAGGAAAACATCGAAAAAGCCTTTGTAGTTTATCTCCAGACACAAAAATCACATCATAAAATCGCTCCGTTGTAACGTGGATCAACAACAAACAAACATTTTCACATGTATAATACTAGTAAGGATTTACATTTACCCTCATTTCACATTCTATTTGTATTGTAACAGCCTTAAGTCCTGTCCCAACGGGCCGTAGGTTGGAAACTGTCAATATTCATAAATGACAGATGTCACGCTGTTTATTATTGGTTATTCTTTGAACTATGACATTCTATTAATTGTATTCTTTAGCTGCGTGGGCGGCTGGTTACAACTTGGTGGTGCGAGTGCCGTCCAAGATGCGACTGGGGCGGCGGAAACCCGACTATGTGGAGCAAACGAGCGATACACACCGCCTGTGGTGCTATTCGCTGACCACGGAGCTTCAGTTCTTGACTTTAAGTAAGGGTTTGCGCAATTTATGGTTTAAGTTGTTGTGGGGAGTTCACCTAAGCGAAATTGATGAGTTACGAAGCAACTCACATGAAACATATTATATGAACTGCCAAATATATTTGTTAATTCACTGTTTAAAAATAAAAAAGTAATGAAGAATAAGATCATACGAGTTTTAGGTTCATAGAATAACACAGTTTGCAAGTTCGCGAGTTCACGTAGAACCGCGTAGAAACTCACAGTTCGCGAGTTCAAAGAAAAAGCTTACGAGAGAGACTCATTGACTTTAAATGAAATGATAGTTTAATCTTCACCCCTCTCCTTTAAATTTTTATTTGTTGTAGCTCTCAATACTTGGTATTATTTTTTATGTCATAAGCGAGCAATTAAACTGGTGGTTCGCCTTATGGTAAGCGATCATCAACGCCCATGAACATTCGAAGACGTAGTGGTTCTGCGAATTCGTTGCTCGCTATTAAAGGGATAAGGTAAGGATTGACGACGGAAAGACGAAATGTACCGGGAAGGGTGAGAAAAAGGATGCGGGCATTCGGCTCTCCCATTCACTGAACGAAACACAGCAGCATGCTATTTCATGCTGATCTTCTGTGGGGGTGTGGATACCTTCCTCGGTGTGAGCTGTTATTAGCCATAATTCGTGCCGTAACGTACTCGACTCCCACACTTAAACTGTACCATTAATTAGGATATTGTACTGACATAAATATCCTCAGAAACGCAAATAGATCTGTTTCGCATTCACGTTATATCATTGTTATTCATATCAGGCCGTAGCTAGATGTCGGGTGTTTAGTCAATATGAAACTACCCACTGGAGATCAACAGTGATTATGACTATTGTTTATCGATTAATCAGAGCAGATAATTCTGATATTGTTGTAGATTTTATTCGATGTGCGTGACCTGAAATTTATGGACGTGATTCAAAAGCTGCGTATCACGATTATTTACGATGCACGGATTAGGCAATTGGTTTCAATACACTTCAAAAAAGTGACGGTTCTCTATTCCTTTTTATTGTGTTTGTTAGCTCAGAACTTTCGACTGGGTGACATTTTGATGATATTTCTTCTATTTTATAGTTAGTGTTGTGTACCATTGAAATTTCGTCTAGCTGAGGCAATTTGAAAACGGATTAGATTTTTGTTAAAAATAACTATTGATTACAGTTTAAAGAAAATGTTATGTATAAAATTCCCAAATATTCAACACTTATTTCCGCATAAAACATTCAAAATTTGTAAAATGTTACAAGTTTAACGTGAATTCGGAAAAGTTAAATCAAGCTTATATTATTATTAGTCTGTGAGAAGTACAAAAACAACTGAATAGTTATATTTTGTTTAAAACTGATTACAAATTTTCACAAACTAGGTCAAAGTCGGAAATAATAACATGAGTTTACTTATTGATGTAATTTACATATTATTATTAATTCTACGTCAATATTTTGTTCAAAACTGTATTTTTCTTTATAGGATAACTGAAACAACTGTGAGATCGCAGTTCTTGGCGTTCTTCAGTTTCACATCTTTAAGTAATTCTCAAGGTGTTGGGTTTCATCCGCGTGGTGGCTCCAGAATACCACATACAGGTAACGATTATCGAGTTATATGAGAAATATTAAGAAAATAAAATCTAAAACTTGGTCATAGTCGTATACGGAAACTTGTGCCTAAATATAAGTACAAAATACATTTTGTTTACATCATAAAATTTCACATTCACACAATTAAAATAAGTATAACAGTTGCATTATACCATATCCACAGCATAAAGCTATGTGCGAATATAACTGAACATCTATGTTTAAAACCTACTTTGTACTAAATTCTAGATAACTAACTTTATAGATCTTAAAAGTTTTGGATGTTTTAATAGTCTTTGAAACTGTTCCGAGATAGGATCACGATTTTTGAATATAATATTAAAGTTCACAGAAGAGATTCTAATACTTCATGACTAAACGTTTATTATCTTTATATTTATTTTATAATCTTCTCACACTATCCTAATAATTGAATTTAATCGAAAATAAAATCGATATGCAATATATTACAACATGTATTAGGTATATCCCATCATTCACACAATAGACGATAGAAAGCGAAAAGATAAAAGAGTATTTATTGGCTTCGAAAGATTTTTCATAATAACGCAAGTGTGGTGGACAAAGGTATGACCCTCGTCACGATCATCCTATACACATAGCACCACAAAGATACCCTGTGGAGTATAGACGTAACGTATCACATAATGTATTTTATCAACATCAGCCCCTTTTAATGGCGTACAGATGCCCTTTTATGATTTCATATTAATAACTCGCCCAATGTACATCGAGTTCCGGTTCAACGTTATTAAGAACACTTCTACGATGTCGTAAGATGATTTAATGAATAGCATTAATATTTGCGTAACAGATTTTAAATTTGGCGCCCATTTACTTTATGGCTTGAATGGTGGCGAGATGAATAAAAACCGTTTATAGAATCCTGCTTCAAATGTTACTATGTCAAGTTCTACAGAAGGGCGCTATATAGAGGACGGCTCCTGAAATTTAATCTTTTTCATAATGATGCGCTCGGCGTGGAAATATTATATAGTTTACTTTATCTGCTCTACGTGCGATATGAACAGTGAACACTGAAATTGCACGCGATGATGTGACAACCCCCGCCAGCTCGAGAATACGGAAAATTGTTTCCACTAAGCTCAAATGGTGCATTTTTGCCACGTTTTACTTCGTTTAGATGCTCTTTTGAAAAGCTTTTCACGTTCATTCAAACTCTTTACACGGTGTGGTTTTGAAGATAAAATATAAAGAAAATTGTATGTATTTGAGGACACTTCCTTTGAAAACACACTTAATTTTCATTTGAAAAGAAATTTAAAAAAAGATACGATTCACAAAAGATTCCACATTACCTTTACCTCTACAAGGACGAGAACAGAGCCATTTGGGCAAAGCGGGCGTAATGAACCGTTAAATTGCCACTGTGAACTACCTATTTCTGCCACTTTTCCTTTATACTTCACTTCTATCTTTCCACCTCCGTTCTTTACAAATATTGGCTAACGTTTATATAACAGGGCTCTTACTAATAAGGTGCCGCAATATTGACCAAAATAGTGAGTGGATATATCTTTTTCTGCAATGATTATTTGATTTTACATATAAAGTCAAACGTAACTGTTTAATATTCAGTTTTTAATTAGTAGAATTAACAAACATGTTCATGTATGAAATTAGTCTCAATAATTTAATCAATAGTCGTACATGCTTCGCTATTTATATTACGTATTATCTACTCATTATCAAAATTTAAAACGTATTTATTAAAAGCGATAAAGCGTTATTTAATTTCAGTACCGCACAATGATTACTAACAAGCATTGCCAAATTATTATTTATTTACCTCTATATAACTAAAACCAATACATTCAACATCAATAAATACCTCACACGGATCAAACGAAGAAGTCTACGCTATGATGTTCAAATTCGAAACTCAATAGCGTTCCGGTGAGCTTGCAGTGATCATCGCTTGTATTACATGTTGTGTATCTCGTAACAGATTGCGATTGGTTGTACCAAGATGTGTCGTGTCGCTCGCCCGGCTCGTGCGTGCTGGCTAGCCCCGGGTATCCCGGCCTGTACCCGCCCCACCGACGGTGCCGCTACTTGTTCGCCACTAATTCGGTTCACACGAGGGTCAAAATCATATTTACCTCCATTATACTGCCGAGGAAGTAAGTGTTTTAATTATATTTACAATTTTTTTCTGTTGAAGACTTTGATCTCGTTCAATTGTTATTTTTAACGCGGAGGTAGTTAAATAATATTGTCAACTTTCAGTCTGCAAATTTGTATTTTCTTTTCGATTAATTGGAAGAACTGACAGATAAACAGCTAGAAAAAAAAATGTTTTTAGTTATTGTTTCGTCTTACTATAATATAATATGTCTTCCCCTTTCAACGTAATTAATTTGTATAGGATAACCCTAACGCTATGTTCCTGTTTTGGTTCTCAAGTTTTAATATATTATAAATAATAACAGATTTATATTTAATATACCTATTTGTAAATTTTTACAGAAGTTATTAAAACGCTAAGATCAATCTACACTCCAAAGTATAAGGTCTCAAAGATCAAACAATATAATATTTAGCATCACTTCATATTTCTCTTTTACAAGGAAATCTCGTTCGCTCCGTAAACGAAATATCATTCATTAAAATTAAAGACTTCAATTCAGTCGAAATTAGTTGACAAAACTTATTTAAACCTACCTGCCGTTTTTGTTCCCTGTTGGTTATATTTCGAGGGTAAATTCGTTAATAAATTACTTCGGCTTTTGTTATTCTCATTCTTGTTAGCTTAGTTCACGGCGCGCGGTCAAATTTCAAAATTTATTTTCTTTGGCCGTGAGTTGAGCTAATACCAAATCAGCGTCTTTGTTTTTGTTTTAGTTCATTATGAAAAGTATTTTATGGAAAAATCGTTTTGCGAGCGATGGACTTTAATTAATTATCTATCGCTTTGTTTGCAGATAATTAGCGTTGTAGTTGGTAAGCGTTCCGTTAATATTAATAATAGTGCTTTAATTGCATTGTAGGATTTATTAATTTTGTAGGATGTTATTAATTATAATTTAATTTTCAACGGGAGACTATAAAAAAGTACTCGTGAATACTACAAAAAGTCCAAAACCCTGAAATAACGAAGCAATAACGTTACCGAGGCGTTGTTAAAAAGCCTAGGGAGCGCCATTACGTATCTATTCCCGCGGAAGTATTTTTATCGAACACCCGTATGAAGTTCACTCGATCGCGTTTGGAAAGGTTCACTAACAATCGGTTTCAGTAAATAAAATGAACGTCGACCAATCTCCCACCCCTATGCACGGCTAAAAATTTACATCGACATAATCAAGTTTCGAAAGTGGGACGTCCATTTACTTAAATTGATGTTTTCAATTGTGCTCCACTTTGTGAATAAGTTAATTGAAATTCTACCGATGAAAGCTTTCATCAGTGATGGATGTTCTATTAAACAAATGTTTTTGCTGCTTTTCAACTGCGTATTTGCATAAATGCTCACCAGTCCATTGCTAATATATCTTCTTGTTAACAATTTATCTCCCAAATTGATTTTCTGAATCTCTATTCAGAGATTTTAGCTTTAATATCAATGTTGAATACAATTACTTAGCTGTGTTAATGTTGAATAATCCGAAGTTAATATTGAAATTCTAGAGTGTTGTGTATTGAGATGGATTAGACCTTAGGGAATGTCGTTCTCTTTATCGGGAAATCCAAACTTTAAGGAGGTGGGCTCATGTAACGGGTGGAAATTAGTATGGTTCTAGAAGCTGCCAATAGACAATGAAATACATGCAATGTTTTTATGAAAATACTTCTCTTTAGTCATTGTACAACGGACTATTTGACGCTCCGAGCCGGCAGTTCCCCGTCCGCGCCGCTGCTAGCCTCCCTCTGCTCTGAGCGTAGCGCCACGTTGGAACATCCTGGACCAAATCTTTTACTGGAATTCAAGTAATTAACTGTACTTATTTTTTATAAGGATCTAAACCTATTATTTGTATTCTATATAAGACTTTAAATAATGTTTTTGAAGTGCTTGAATTGTAAAAAAAAAATAATGAGCAATATTATTTAGCACTGGGTTTAAATAGTTTGGAGTTCTTTTTCGTATTCTTCTTGAGCTGCGAATTTTATTGTTAGTAATTTGAAAGTTGTAGTTATTTAAGGTGCAATGATCAAGGTTTTATAATGACTACGTTCCCTTAAAAATAAAAATAAAATTGATATTCATAAGCCTAATAGCTTCATATGCGTTATTGTTAAAAGCAACCTTTCTTACAGTTCCGGCCCACTCGTCCCTCCATATGATTACAACGGATTCCTCGCAAGATTAGAGTTTGTTGAGAAAATGGAGACGAGTGGTCCACCACCCACAGTGGTCGCAGCGTCTCCACCTCTAGCTGCGCTTACGCATCTTACGCATGGTAAACCTGAAAACTTATTTCTTACAGAAAAATCCTACATATTGTGTTATTCAAGATATAATCTGCATGTTTGGTAAGCTTTAATTTTTTTTTTTAATTTAATATTACTTTTCCATTTTTAACTTACGTGGTGATACGCCCCCTGTAACCTAAGCATTTAGGCATTTTTTATTTATGTTCTCCAACTGTTAAATCTTACGGTATACAAATTTTCTTTAATCCATTAAACGCATTTTCGTATATCTTATCATCTGCAGGGGATAGGTTAACCATAGACCACGAAGCGATATCAAATGAGATTACCAGTAGCGGTAGGATTGGATGTGGCGCCACTGTACGCGGGTACGGCGCGGGCGGCGCGCGCTCCGGCCATTTCGACACCAGAGCAACGGCGTGGCGGTCCCAGTGCGCGATACACTTGCTGGGCGCGCCCGCTGACGTGGTGCAAGTGTCGCTGTTTAATTATAATTTAAGGTAAACGATTGCTGTAATGGCACAGTTATCAATGCTATCAATATGGGGAATTCTGTGAACTAGAACTACCTTTTTATTTTATTTTTAACAGACGTAGCCAAAAACGAAGGAGGTTGTCAATTCGACAGATTTTTTTGGTTTTGATGGGAAATCGGGGGACGTCTAATAATAGGAAAATTAATAAATATTATGCCTACAAAATTTGTTCTAAAACATAATAGATATTAAAAAAATATATATAAAATTTTTTATTTTATGTTTATATTTAGATTTTATTTTATGGCATATTCTCTGGCTGCTTATATATGCTTACCAAAACCCACTAATAAATTTCAATCCAAGTTACCATATTTTATTATCATACGTCAGGTTACAAAGTTGTCGATCTCACATTGAGATCTTGGAGGGACTCCATGATTTTGGCGGTAGGGGAGACAGAGCAGACAGATACGAAAGAGGAGATAGGGCTCTTCTGAGGGTGTGTGGACCTTCTGTTAGAGAAGCTAGAGATCCTTCTGGAAGGTTCCTTGTTCGTCAGGCTGTTACTTCGAAAGGTGCTAACCTTACGATCTTAGTTCGAAGAGCAGCGTCACAAAGTGTGGATGAAGAGGAATTTGTTGATGGTGCTTTTGCGTTTCATGATGGTAAGTGGCTCTTTTCGTATTAGTACATATAAGTAACTTTACGGAATATTGATTGACACAATGATGATGATGAAAATGCGCATATGAAAATGATAAATGGTTCAATATCAATTTAGAACTATCAAAATACTTTTTTTCCATACTTTATTATTATATTATTTTAAAGTTCTTTGTATGTAACGTACATACAAAGAACTAAGGTATTAAAGTATTAAAAAAATATATACGAATATTTGATTATTTTGATGATTCTCAACGAAAGGTATGTTGTAGAACAACACGAAGGCACAGTGTCACCAGACGCAACGTGTGCGTCGACGCACTATGGTCTCGCTTCGCCGGCGCACGGCGGCGTGTCCGCGCCGTCGCATCATCACATATTCTGGAATATCGAGGAGAGACTCTTATGCACTCACCGGTTCATACCCGCTGCTAATCAGAGCGTAACAATAGAGGTAAGTCAAAATTAAATGTATAAAGAATTCGCTTATAAATTGTTTCTGTTTAATGTCATGTTTATGATGTGTAATATATTTGTATTTTATTTTGCTCCCCAGCCTTTTAGTAGTAAGATTGATTTGGCTAAAACTCTCATGTTACTGTAACGATTCCATCTAGAAATATCTTAAAATTGCATCCATACAAGGAAACCAATTCAGTTATGGACTATCATCCTGACATACAAGGGTTTCCACAGATACAGCGGCTAGAGAGAATGTGGAGTGCAGAACCAACAGGGCTAGTTGTGCCAGGGGCTTCTGGATGCAGGACGGCGTGCGGGGACGCCGGCTGCGAGTGCCGGTCTGCTACGCCGCTGCATTACCATGACCATATAGCCTTGGTGGCTGGTGATGGGACGCATTTGTCCTGCCTTTGTGGGGACTTTCAGGTGAGCTTTTTTGCCCTCATGTGTAATCTTCTGCTTTTATTTGTGAAATGTATTGAATAATTAGGCATTGAATTTTATTTCGTCAGTGTTCTTTCATTAATATATGCCATAATGCCCCTAAGATTTAGTAAAAACGTAATTAAATTAAATTAATTAAATTATCATAAATTCGATGTAAAATAAATTGTGGATTAGTGATATAATTGTATAGCTGTTGCTTTATCTAACAGTGAATAAATAAATTATCTTCACTATAAACTTTCTATACGGAATTTTACACATAAACAATGTATCAAAAAGTATCAACGTAACTGGGACTTTGATTTTGCGTTGAGTTATTTTAAAGTTTCATAACTTCGCAAGCATTTTAAAAGAATTCAGAGAACTTTCTATAATAATTCATAAACTATTGATCACAGCTCGCTCAATTTAAAATATCTAAAGTGAAATATAATGTATCCCTACTAAAATAATAAATGTGAAAATAATTCTGTGTTTCTGTCTCTTCTTTACGCTGAACTGAATCAATTAAGGTAAAATTTGGTAAATATTGAGAGTTTGACTACTTGTAATTATTATTCTGTGGTTTTACATCCGAGAAAGAGCACAGAATAGATACAGGCTCAGGGATCCCGTAAATATCCAACGAGGAAATAATAAATAATAGTATAATTTAAATTTAGCTCCTATAGATACAAGATGTGTCTCTGTAGCGTAAAAATCTCATATTCAAGTTATTTTTACACAAGCTCCGAATAATAAGGAAAAGTTTGTTGCTATATTAAAATCGTCTCCAAAACAGAACATAGTTACCCAAAACGGAAATTTCAAAGAAATTGATGGAAGAAATCAATGATCGTCTCAAATGGGGTGGCGTGTTGAAAAAATTTACAATTTCCTTATATAAATAATAATCAGATATGACAATGTTTCGAGGGAACATAATGAGTGTATTGGCGAACATTTATTTCCTTTGTACTTACATTATTTACGTTTATTTTGTGCCCTTTCGTACTTCTTTAGTTTTTCAATAAGTCAATAGCAAGTTACAAAACTTTATTTACAAATACAAGGATATTTAAACTGACATTGTATTTAGACTATTTAAATATTTTTCGAAAACAAATCTTTACACAACAGACGGTCAAGAGGATAAAAGTATGAACATTGAACAAAGTTACTGAAGTATCTCACGAAATAATTAATTCCAATTTCAGTTCATGTTATTTATTTACAGGATAAAAGCCTTTCCCTTTTTCGTATTTCGATGTTTTCGCGCAAACGGATTTAGTAAATCCTCTGAGCACGGCTGCGTCAAGGCAAAGCCCCACTGCGATACAACACGGATTCGTAGCTAAGGATGTAATAAATAAAATAATTGTGTTATTTCGGAGTCGGGACCTATGCTAACACGCCTATACGAGGAGTCAACCCTTCCGCTGCCGCCCGCGCTGCGGCGCCATCCGCATAATTAACTAAGAGGGTTACTATTAAGTATGTAACAGTAATAGAACGGGCGCCGTATCCGAACCGTAAAGACCGTCTACATGAAAGCGAATTTGCCACTAAATAATTACCGCGTGCTCCCAATATCACGTGTACACCCAGCCTTGTAGGTATTCTAACCCCTCACGATAGAATGTAACACCGACGAAGCTTAAAGTTTAAGTTGTTTATGCTTAAACTTTACACAGTCTTCGTCATTGATATTGCGATATAAATTTTGTTACAATATTGGTGTATGAATTAATTCGTGGTAAAATTTCACGAAATTTTGTGAAAACAAACTTTTGAACGTGCCTCTAAATTTGAGGAGCAATTATATGATAACCATGTTCAACTTTCGTACTACTTCAAAAATTTAACGATGAAAGTTACTATCAACTAAAAAGTGATAAAAATGAGACGGGGCGTGACGGAGTTGACGATTCATTATCTTACAAACGAATTGGATTTCACATAGTTGCTCGAAAAATAAATACTCAATATATTCCTTACTTTAACGAAAGAAAATTGTAGTGAAAGGAGATATTGTAGCAATTGTGTATTTTTTAAGCATCACTTTTTATTTCTTTAAGATTTGTATTAATTGTGTAATAAAATCTTATATTTTAATTATGTAAAGAATACCATACCACGACCTTTCTTAAATTTCTATGTAACCAATCGAATATTTCTTTAAAATGTTTAATTGCATGACCTGCGGCATGACTCTTCAACCACCATCCGGTTCTGAGTTATATAGTAATTTATCCTCACATATAATCCTATTTCGATCCAAAGAATGTAATGCAATTCGCATATCATGAATATATTGGCTAGCAGTATGTCGTAACACGCCGGTGGTCATAAAGCGTCGCGTAAGTGGCGGTATGTCGTGTCCGTCATGGATGTTAGTGGCCGGACGGAGCTTCACCCCGCATGCCACTGTCGCTGACCAGTAAATTCAATTACTCACTAACGTAACAATGTAAATCGTTGAAGGTGAACGGATTTTTAATGCTTTAGTTGCAGTTAAATGTGTTTATAGATGATTCGAAGGAAATGTTGGTAGTAGGTTCCATTTTGGATTGCATTTATCATTCAAAGAAGGTATATATATGTTTTGACCATAATCTCGTCACTAACTTAAGTTGAATACAATTAATACCACGTTCTAACCCGTGACTGCCATTTATTCTTTTCTTGAGTATTTTCAGATTCGATTACATATTCGTAGGTTTTACTTGAATGGATGATTCTGTAGAAAAAATATGTACTAGTATTCTATATATATTAAACCCACCAAAACCTATCTCAATACAGTTGAACGTGCTTCTGTAGGTCGTAGCGTCCTTATAGAGTCGAGACCATTTGAGCTCACTTTCTTGTTTTGACTACCACAAAATTGTATCTTATTTCTTATCGAATCGTTTGAAGGTTTCGATATCGTCGATACCTATATTACTTTAACGCAAACCCCAATATTTCCATTCCCCAGAGAAAAGGTTGGGGTCCTGTCCCTTACTTTTTATTATCAGTATGCAAAAAATCAACTTATTAAGTCTACGGGTGGATACGCTTTCTCATAAAAGGTTTCGAGAAAATATTCTCAGCCAGCTCTTTGCATGTTTAAACGTATATGGTACGAACGTAACTTGTATTTGCCTATGTAAAGTAAAGGTATACTTTAATTAAATTGTTTTCCTTTGCGTTTATTTTATATTATCTTTTATTTGTAAAAGTCTGCCTGGCTGCCCGTTGTTGTGAGAAGTTGGACAAGTTTAAGACTCGAATACTCGGTGGCACACTACACGTATGCAAGTCGGGGATTTGATTATGCAGCGGCATATAGCTTTAACGATGACGCGATGTGCGGACAGCGGACATATACCACGCATTCTGGTGAGTCGATAATGATATTGGTTGAAATATTTTTAATATTCAATATTCATGCGGCGATATTCGCCTGCCATTTATAATATCACACAGTTTTCACAGGCTCATTATAAAAACAATCAAAGAAGCTGAATAGATATTGTCCTCTGCGCAAAAAATTGAATGATCACTTTGGGAAATCGCGCCGGAACGAGGGATAATCGGCAATTTATCTGAAATGAACTCGCATCACCTCAAATCGTGTAACGCGAAAAACCAACAGTTTAATTTGACATTCGTCGCGCGTCGTGGACGTTTGGAAAAACGCGTCGGATATTGTTCTGGGTGGCGCGAGGCATGTCCGAGAAAATTACGTGCCGCGACCCAGTTTCACGCTCTGTGCTCGAGACGAAAAAAACCTTGAACAAGGTCGTAAAGTTCCAATTACATCGTCGCTATTGTGGTGACTTGTCGCTACGTTTTCATATTCGTAGCACCCCTAAAATTTGTTTTCCCTTTTTGTTCACTCGAGCAATTTTCGTGTTTTTATTTTGTTTTGCATCGGTAGTCGACAACCTGATTAGGACAATGAATTGGTAACGTTTTATATAAAACTTTGGAAACGTATGAATATTGCGGAAATGTTTTTACTTTTGCATTTTTTATTAATTTGGAATAATCAAAATTTCAAATCTGTACATCGATTAAAGTGTTAATAACTATTAAAAACTATTAAATAGGAAATTATAGATGGAGAGTAGTTGTAAAATTAAAACAATCGTTCGCTTACAATAAGTTTAAGATAATGTTTGGGTTAAGTCTAACAAAAATATGATTTAATATACATTCTATTCTCTTTTATGTGCCAGGTGAAATATCGTCGCGCAATGTGTCTGTAACGGGAAGTTTGAATGAATTCTTCTATCAGCAATGCACCTGGGTCCTAGATTCCAATGTCGAGCGTCAACTCTTCATCGATATATCTTCTGAACAGGTACCTATTGGAAATTCTATCCCTTTCGAAAATTCACAAGGTAAATATAAATATACAAAATAAACATAATATCTTTATTATGAATAAATATCAAAATCATGTAAAGTATTAGTAAAAATAGAATACGGTACAACCTTTTACTTCAAATAATAAAGTAAAATAAAATGAATTTAATTAATTAGTTATTAATTCTTCAACTGCAACAAATATAGGTATAATATACAATAGAACGGTTTGGTTTACTTGAATGAAGATTCACATCTAAATTAGGAAATATTTATGGGTAAATCTATCGAAATCAATACATAATATACCATATTTATTAGGACAAGTCCTGCAGTTCATGGAACATAACCATCCACGAGTGGTCAGGCAGGGGAGCGCACAGCGACGGTGGGCTCGCTGCATCAGCCGGCGACTTACTGTACACCTTCTGTGCTCGTCATAAAAACCACACCTATACACTACCTTGGAGATTGAACACTGTCGTCATTAGGTAACGTATGACTATCTATGGTCACTTCTGTAGCAATAAGTATGTCTGTACACAAGATAATGGAAAGTCTTTAGCAACAAAGCGACCAAATTCCATGGTGAATCGTGTATTTTATAGTTTTACATAGGTTTTTTTTTTCATCATTGACCATTTTCAGCCCAGGAGCTTGTCACTTGGTAGCACAGGGTGTTCTTTCCATTCATCAACTGAATTTAATCAAGATAAACCACAACTATACATATCAGAAGTGTTTTGATCGTTGTATTTTAAAATGTTATTGTCTATTATAATCTAAGAAGTAAAAAAATCAATAACGAAATCAGAAATAACATTTCTTAAACATAATGTAAAATATTTTACAATTAAGTATTACAACACGGAGCTAGCAGGTGGTCCTTTCGGTATAAAATATTATAGTTTCTCAAGAAGTTAGTTCTTACAAATAGAACCACCTCTTATCGTCAGCTCAGCAGTCGTACGTAACCTAAATTCTAATTCCTTTTACATGAGCGGTTTAATGTTGTAAAAAAATGTGACTGCAGTTATTATTATAAATTTAACTACATTGTTCAAGGTCCCGACGATTAGGGACACATTTCCAGGCCCTTATGCTGTGTTCACTTGGAATCCTTTATGGCTTTCAAGACACCTTAATCAAAAGAAGGCCAAATTTTGCAACCCCTGTGTTAAATTATTTATGAATGGCCCTAAGCTTTAATACGTTACTCGACCGAGTCGATCCCTGAAAGCGCGTGCTTTTATAGCTAAGTATTTTCACGGTTCCAAGATCTTTTTGTACATATTAGATCGAATCCTGTGACGTACGTGGAGGTTTTCCGAAACGACATTTTCATTCGTAAATTTTGAATAACGATGTACTTCTCTGTTCTCTGGGTTTTTGAATTCATAGAGTGAAGTCTCTAAGTTTTATCGACAACATGTTTAACTTTTTATGTATCCTTTGTCACTTGTCAGTAATAATATTTGAAAATCATTTAAGTATATTTTATACGTATTTATTGAATATTAATGAATATTTACAAATCTAATGAGGTTTTCACTGTGGCGCGTTTTTGAATATTTTTTGTGTGTAGACGAAGATAAAATAGGGATGTTTCTTTTCCCATTTCTATCATACCCTATCTTCAGATAATTTAAGATTAAGACAAGTCTACACATACGTAAGTAAAGTAAGTAAGTAAGTAAGTATGTTCAGTGTTCATATATGTTTTATGTGTACAAGGTTGGTGGCTTTGTCCCGGCAACAGCCACTATACACTATACGCTGGCGCTCGCAAGTAGTGCGCGCCAACAACAGGCTCGGACCGCCGACCCCCGCGCCGGCCGCGTCCGCGCGCGCCGGCCACCTTGCCGCAAACATTCTAGTGCAATTACTTATCTACTCCCTGTGGCTCCTCCTGAACAAACATTAAAAAGTGCATTTACATACATAGTTGAAAAACGAACGGTTGTTAGATATACATACTTTTTGTACCACACACATCTTTGTAAAGAATAGCTCGTAAGTACATAGCGTTTTCGATGTACCGGTAAGTAATAACGTAAAACGTGAAATGTGGATTGTGTTGACGTATCTGTGGTAATCGTTGTAAATGACAAATAGGGGTGGAAATGTATTTGCAAGTAAACAATCCATATCGCGATAACTATTAGCTCTGGTATTGAAGTGCGATTGTAACATTGTTTTACTCATATAAAATGGAATGGATGTGAAACTATTGTTTGTATTTGTATGCCTTTTACCATCCCTATTTATCGAGTTTCCGCATATACTGTAACTCATGGTTTGGCGCGCATTTTGTTGTCATCAATACATTTATTTGGCGATTCTCGTTCTAAACGCGTTTAAATTTTTGAACCATTTAAATACTCTTCAAAATATTTTTTTTTTCTATGTGTTAATAATCTGCAAACATTTATGTCCATAAACAAAATATCAAAGGATAATCCTGTTACATTATAAAAAATACTGAAATAAACAATAAAAATTAAATTGATAACGAGAATCGCTCTGATTTATTTATACATATACTTTTAATGTAAATCGTTATTCATAACTACACAAACGTTGGTCAATCTAAAATATTTACTGACATTTCAAATTGACTGATATTAAGCAAACATTTCGCACGTATAGATTAGTACAGAAAGTCAATTAGTATTTTTAAAATAAAATTCATTACATACCACCGTGAATCTGTAATAAAACAGAAATTATATGTATTTGGTTTTGTAGTTTGCTTTGTTTATTTAGTATTTTTATAATTATATTCAAAATGGGGGTTTGACAAAGCATCCTTACTTGTTTATAATTAAGTTCATTAGTAAGAGAAACATTGAGGGTTTAAATTTATCGTCGCAAATTGCTAGCGGCACAGTTCTTTCGCTTTGCATTTCAGCTCCATGATAAGTCTAATTCCTACTACATACCGAATAAAGACATGAGGATTATATTGTCATCACCATAAACGTCGATGTTCGTAGTTGCATTTGTCAGATGTACAACGTGAATCGAGCTAGAATATGGCGTATTACTTCGCAGATTGAAAGTGTATATACCAGAAACTAACTCAATGCCTATTTTCTAGAGTGCACTTGATGTAAACCACAGGAAAATCACCGGCTACTGGTTGTGTATTCAACGATACCCAGATTATTTTCTTTTTATGTTACGCGTTTCTAAATAACCAGCCCAACTTTAAGTTTATGGAATGCCAGCAACACAAAAAATAATTTTCCAAGTAAAAAGATTAACATCTATCCCTTAAAAACATTTACAACACTCCGATAAAAGCAAAATTATTTTGCCGCGATATTTACGGAATTCGACACGTGTAAAAGATTAGGGCACGTTATCGTCACACAATAACAATAAAATTGTTTTTTTTTTTACAATTATTTATCGTTGTGACGTAGAGCAGATTATTTATTTATGAAATTACGTATGCAATTTCAATGTTGCTTTTTCTAAGTGTGCTTTGTACAGATTTGAGATTTAGAAATGTACGAATCACCATACTTAATTATTTTATTAAAAAACTATGCAAAAATATAATAGTGGTTTAGATGACAAAATAAATTGTTGTGAAATATCATTATATATTGTATGCTTATGTATTATATTTAATTTAGTTATATGCTATACATATAGTTTATTTATAGAAAAATGTAAACCAAAATCGTAGATGTACATAGCACAATAATTAATATAAAATAGGTGAATCTGTGGAACGAAACCTTGACCCAATGTTTGTTATATGAAATAGACAAAATGAGCAAATTTATTTGTATTATTTTCAACCCTTTATACCGTTAATAGTAATATAACTTTAAATTATTCTCTTTCAACTTATTCAGTGGTTCACAACTCAAATGAATAAAAGCATGTTGAATACTTTTTACCTGCTTAGCTTCATAATGAGATCATAGCAACAGACGGGAATAATTCAATCATTTTAGGGTGGCTGACAGTTATTTTGGAGGCTGTTAATTACTATGCATATATGAGCAAGCTAGCACGTGAACTCGCTATTACAAATTATTTATCAAATATGCATAGCGCCAAAATCATTCACAAATCAAAAGATCTGTTATAAAACATATATCCCGCAGTTGATTTGACAAGCGTAATATACTGATTGCTAAAACAAAATCAATTATTCAAACATCTGGGTTCTAAAATTAATATGCCTAGAAATACACAAGCATTGAGAGGTTACAAACACTGTAGCAATGAATAATTCATTTACTTTGTTCTTGGCTTCATTATGTTAAAACAAAACTTGAATTTTGACCTTTATCAAACTTGAGTGTTGCGAAATTTCATGGTAATAGTAAACAGTTCTCTTGTTATAAACTTATATCAGTGAGTTTCATATTCAATTTCACCAGTATTTAATGATCAGATGGTCCTATTTAGATAAAATAATGAAGACAAAGTTTCCAGATAATCTTAAGCGACTATTGAATGTAAGGGAATACTGTGAATTAACAAAATAGAGTACAAACTTGAAAGCCAAGACTGCAGTGAAGCTTTATCGGTTCGATCGCGCCTTTAAACTTTCCATTAGGAACGCTCGCCTTTGCTTTTCTCTCAACTTCCTTCAAGGCGATCCTTTGAGGTTTCTTAGAAGAAACTCTTTTTGCTATTGATACAAAATAAAAGAAGTATCTACATTCTAGATCAATCAAAGCACAAATAGGAGGCAATTAATATGTAAGAATATTATTGACATATCAATAATTTTCATATTTAGTGTCGAATTATAAACACTAATTATAGTTACTGAAAATACATTATATGTGACATTGAATATTTTAACGTCAGTAATCCCTTTTTTCATTTGATTTTTTGGGTTCTTTAAATAACAAGATCACAAATCCTGCTAATACTATAAATGCAAAAGTTTGTAAGGATGTGTGTGTCTGTTTATTGCTCTCTCACGACAAAACTATTGAACCGATTGCAATGAAATTTGGTACGTAGACAGCTGGACAACTGGAATAACATATAGGCAACTTTTTATCCCGATATTCCTACGTTATACGGACTTACGCGGGTGATACCGCGGAGCGCAGCTAGTCAAAAATAAAGTGAAAAACATAAAAAAACTGATCTGGTAATTTGAAACATTATAAACATAATATTAAGTAGTGTGTCTGTCACATATAATATATAAGAGTAGGTATGTTATGGTTTATCTGTAAAAGTTGATGAAGGCGTCAGTCATTCCACATGGCGCAATCCACCTATTTACCAGCAACGTTTCATGCACTCGTATATATTTCTCTCAAAGAAAACGTAATTCAACCTATATGCGGGTGCGGCAAATATTCAATCCTTTAACCGAGGATCTGCCCGCACAAAATTTCCAAGTTTATTTTTAAGATCTACTCGGGAAAAGCGCCAAGCGCCCATATTCAGGCCCAAATTTCCATAGTAACAATTGAACAAATCCGAATTAAGCTTAACTTTTACGGGGTCCCCTGGAGTTCGTTAAAAGTCCTCTAATTGGGGATTTAGCAATTTTATTACACGGAATTATAAGGCTCAGTGAAACTAGATGGGTATTATTTATTGGACGGATAATGAAATAGTTTTATTGTTTATTTATTATTAGATGAATGAATAGTATTTATTTACTCGTTTATTTAATTTAAATCTGCAATGTAAGCGCCAATAAAATGCAGTAGCAAATAATCCTACTATCCTACTAATATTATAAATGCGAATGTTTGTAAGGATGTGTGTGTGTTTGTTGCTCTTTCACGCAGAAACTACTGAACCGATTGCAATGAAATTTGGTACGTAGACAGCTGGACAACTGAAATAACTTATAGGCAACTTTTTATCCCGATATTCTTCTGGAATATGGACTTACGCGGGTGAAACCGCGGGGCGTAGCTAGTATTTTATATAAATGCAGAATAATATTTTTTTAGCTACTAGGATTTTTATTATTTATTTAAGCTGTTTCATTTTATTCCTAAGGGGAAAATTTATCGTTTAACTATCATTGTCGGTATAAAAAACTAATCAATATTCTGGTTTTCAGAGTTCCAGTATTCAGGTTTTTTAATATTACTTTGTGATAATACAAAATCAAAGTAGATAATTTTTAAAACAACATAATATGCAGAAATGGTTTATAAAATTTAAAGTAGTTTTTCATATAAATATTGCGCGCGTATCAAGAAGCCAAGAGTTCTAAAGATCTCATGATATCTTAATTTTAAGTGTACCATTCAAAGTTTCCATCAACAAAGCTAAATGGCAGAGTTCGCGGCGATACACACGTCTCTCTTAAATTAGGGATTTATGTATTATTCATGACCTAAAGCGAGCATGCTCCAACTGTTACCTTTTCATTTCACTGAACATCCACGGTATTTACAGCATCTCAACAAATTAGAACAAAAGTATAGCTGAAAAATCTATTTTGGCGCTCCTCCAATTACTGTTTGCTCAATTGTATAATTGAATTCTCGTATTCTTGTGCATCTTAAAGTATACAACGTTTAATATCGCAACTTTTTCTTTTAATAAACATGCATTTCCCCTTATATCATATAAATAATAAGCAATATACTATACAATGCAATATCGAGTAAATTATTACATAATTATACTTTAAAATTTTGATTTAACGGCTGTTATTGAAAGGAATCGAATTTTATCACTACATAGTATAAAACAAAGTCGCTTTCTCTGTCCCTATGTCCCTATGTATGCAAACTACGCAACGAATTTAGATGGTTTTTTTTATCAGATAGAATGGTTCAGGAGGAAGGTTTATATGTATAACATCTATTAAAGTACTCCAAATTTAAAGCGTGCAAAACCGCGGGTATAAGCTAGTTCTCCAATAAATTTAAAAAATAAACGGTAATTGCCTTGGTAATTTTTTTAATAAGAAATACGCAGTAACACGTAATTATACAATTTATTCGATAATAAATGAAGTAATTCCTCAATTTGTAATGAAATCATTTAATTATCTTATAAATTAACTTTGAATTACTCAAATTAAATCATTTTAATTAGGGGAAAGGGAAGAAGTAAGTATAAGTATAACATTATAACGCTATCTTTTTCCCACACTGGAATTAGTACTACTTTAAGATTTCACGGAAAACACTATATATATATTCCTTTTATTTGTACATGAAAAAATTAAACACTTATTATTTATTGCTTCAATAAATCATAACAACAAATATCACAAGAAACAAAGATAAACATAATTGTCGAGCGTGAAAACATTGTTTCTCCTTTGAAAGCTGTTTTGTACGTTCACTTTGATATGAGTCTTGTTTAATTAGAAGTAACAAGACGAAAGTACTCACTTGTTAAATAAAACTGATGCCAATTACGATATTACAGATGTGTAGCTAGAACATTTTATGTACACTGCGATCTAATGAGCCCTGTCATTGATATTTAGGTCAGGTATCGAATTCTGGGACAAATAACGTAAATATGATAACAGCTAATATTTATTCAACAAAATCTAATTAACTTTGCTCGTCCACTATCTTCTGGATATGTCTTTTCGTTTGATATATGTATTTAATTTATTGTAGATTACTGTAATCTATGTCTTGTAAATACTGTAATGGATTTCAATTAAATTAATTTCTTAATGTTGTTTTAAATACATTTTTATAGTCTTATTTTGTATACCTATTTAAGTTAATAGATACCCTTATCTATAGTGTAATAAGGAGACAAGTGACAACTGTCAGCTTGTTACTGACTGGTTAGTTTAGACTGGTAAATTTGATGGTAAGTAAGTTAGAAACAAAAAATAAAAATTAAAGTTATGTGTAAAAGATATGAAACTTAAATATCTCACATTCGGAGTCGAACGCTGTACCCCTCGGTCTATATACGGTCTTTGACAGAGGTCTCAGGCGTTAAAATATTCATAGAAGAGGAATTCATTCAGTCTTAGAAAATTTATTTTCACAATTGTCTTAAGAACTGATGTAATAATGATATTGTTCGATTAAATAACTTAGATTAATCTCACAATAATGCAACAACAGATACTCGCAATTCAATAATAAGTGATATCTCAAACAAATCACACTAAAAACAGACATTTTCCAAACAAACTTTATAGAGTCGTTAATAGTAAAAAGTATTAATGAAGAATCCTACAGTATACGAGTACTTTTGTTATACTGAAAGTTTCGCTAGCTTTACAAAAGTCTTTGCCAAATCGTAAAATGTAGCAGCAATAAAGTTTAGACGAAACAGATATAATATCCATGTTACATGGATATTTTAAAACTTAGTACCTCTATGTTGCTGTTTTCTGCGATGCGGTTAATGCATCGAAACTTTACGACGGAAAATGCACCACAAATATGATTTTAATATCAATATAAGTTATTGTTTAGTTGGTATGACAGATCATTAAATGTGTTACTATAGTATGTAATCAAAAACAGTTCTTCAGTTCTGTACCTTTTGAATATAAATTTATCACAAAACGAAAAAACGTATTTAAAATAATAGCATCGTTTTACAACATAGGAAACAGCATTGTTAAAACTCCCTTCGAGTCAAAGGAATCACAAAGCGCATGTAATTTGAATAGCACAAATTAAGAGAAATCGTATAAAAGACTATTGAACAAAAGACAATGTTAAACGTAATGTATCGACGCAATCACGTGTGCCCTGTCCTCTGCAACGCTTATTGGATTGTAGAACTTTGTTCTCGTTTGTTACGTCTCCAAGGCGGACATCCCTTTTATTAAAGCACATGTCTTCAAAGACAGGTATTGTCCTATTAATTATAGGAAGACAGGAAATTTTGCAATCTTCTATAGCGTCTTGGAACTCAATAGCTACACAGTTATTGGGTTACCAACAACGTAACTCGATATTCCTGCGATTATTAGGCGATTAGTGCTATGTTACGAGCAAGGTGTAGGACGAAGTTGCTAAGTAACAATGTTATATCATAATAATGTTATTATTTTAAACCTCATGGGTTTAAATTTTTTTATGTAAACGATATATGGAGATTAATAAATATCTTAAATATTATATAACTATTTGCATTTATTTATTAATAATACTTTATTTCACAAACTTTGACAGAAAAACAAGAAAACAAAAAAAGGGGAGAATTGAACTATCTAAATATATAAATATAAATACATTCGTTAATAATTATTCGAGAAATAACTAAATTAACGGTATAAAAAGTTGCCTAGTTGCCTTGGGTAGGATAATAAGTATACATTATACCATCTTACAAATTTCCGAGTGTATATATATTATGATAAATATTTAAGATAATGTCCAGTATGAATAAGAGGATACTAAAGCGTCAAGCTTTTAAGGCTCTAAATAATTTGAAAAAAAAATAAACTGTATTTTATCCCGATGCAACGAAATGTCCGATAAAGAATACGAAACAATTAATGAGAACGGTAAATACTGGGGAGAAAATTCCTATATTCTGATGAAAACACGTTCCAAAAATGTCTCGTGTTAGCCAAAACGATTCCGGACGAACATCTCACTTAAATGTAATCGTATCAGGCTAAAAATCGTTTGAAACTCTTAACCGCCGGGGATTATTGGTGGCGCGGGCAAAATCGCGCCGAACCCCGCACTACTCTGCCATTAGATGGGCAATTTGTTTGGCTACTGTCGAGTAAGCCTTTAATCTCGCGTCCCACTCGGCTTCGAGTGAGCCCATGGTACATTCAAATAAAGCGCTCATCGCATTTATGTAGTTTTTTCCCTTCCCGAAACGATGCACTTGGAGCTGCGTCGCGTTTATTTGACCTGATTTGGAACATTCCGTGTGCCATGTGAATGGATTTTGTTGTATTTTTGTGATGAGTTTTATTCTGAAGCGAAATTTATTTTTACGTTACAGTTTTCAATTTAGTTTTAATAAGCTAAGAAAGACAGAGTATTATTTATTAAAAAATGTACACGTAGCAATAACAACAGGATTTTCGTGGTAATCCAAGGGTCCTATTAAAAATTGTCTTTAATTACTTTAACAAATAAAAAAAAAATATTTAGCAAAATGATATGGGTACAATTAATAATGTATAACAAAACAAAAATAGCCTTTTTACGTCACCATGAATACTTATATAATTACATACATGATCTGCCCGTTTGAGATTTCTTATATTTTACAGTTTCTTATATTTTACAGTTTCTTATATTTTCAGTTACTTCTATTTTTATCCTAATGATATTATCTTTTTATTTTATGCCAAGCATGCATCTCTTCATTCTTCTTTGATGTACTGATAATTTTTTCATTTTCCTTGTATAAAGACCATGTTTGACACTTATCCAATGGTTTGTCCATATAAAGTAATGGTGTGATCTTTAGTATTCGAACGAACGTGCGATTAGAACGAAGAATATTTTAGGATTTTACCGCATAGGTTTATTTCTTCAGTAATACAACTGAATGTTCAAATTTTAACAGCTACCGGATGTAATAATACAGACATGAAATCCTCTAAAAAATTCCCATCCCTAATTTGTTCCTTAGTTGTATTTTCTTGTGTTTGATTTTACACGAGTATTATACATTTAGAAATTAAAGACTTTTATTACGATTTATTCATTATATTCACGGGGAGACGGGATAATAATATAATGAATAAATCGCGTTTAAAATTCGTTTAAAAGTCTTTAATTTCTAAATGTTCCTTAGTTGTTTTACAAACTTCATAAATCCTTTCGTGCTAGTATACAGTGGAAGCAAATAAAGTGTGGCTTCATACATTTATTGTTGCGAATTCGTACAAGATAAATACGGGCCATTGCAATCTACCCTCGTGTGAACAAACCGGCACCAGTATCAGGTGTTGGCATAACAAATGGAAAGTGTTTCTCGCTTATGTAACACATCAATAACTTAAGGGCCCGCTTCAACCAATTGCTTACTTCTTGCGGCTCATTATTTATTTACACATCTACGCGTATCCTATACGCAAATACGTTATTAATATTCATGAAATATACATATAAGATTTAAAGTCAATCCTTTTGAAGGGAACGTATGACCATGTGAAGTTAATGATCAAGGTATACTGTAATAGATACCTTTAAGAAATCAGCTGTGTATAGGAGTATTAAAAATTAATATTAAATAATTATTTTCTCCAAAAAGGGTCACCGATATCCCTAGAGGATTGGGGGACAAAATGGGACAAATTCCCATCAAACGTGAAAAGAATTACTACAATTGATTGAATAGGTTTTCAACCAATTGTAGTTATCGATAGCAAAACATTTCCTTAAACGACTTAATTGCCAGATAGACAAAACTTCATACTTAATCGATACCTACTAACTAACATATATTGATCAATGCGCATACCGCATACCGTTACGATTTTTAACCAAATTACTACACAGATAAGCCCTATTACCTACTAAATATCTATATCATTTATTAATATAAGAATTACATAAATATTGGCTCAAGGATGCTATAACGTTTGGATTATATAATGTTTTTAAATTCAAACAATCTCTTTTATAAGCAGTACAATATTTTTCATTCATTCATATTCGTTATTATTTATATCTTCCTGGGGCGAGATTTTATACTAATTACTAGCTGCACCCGGCAAACGCTGTTCTGCCTTACTCTTATCATTTAGGGGT
Organism: Zerene cesonia; assembly: GCF_012273895.1. Classification (NCBI taxonomy): domain Eukaryota; kingdom Metazoa; phylum Arthropoda; class Insecta; order Lepidoptera; family Pieridae; genus Zerene; species Zerene cesonia. The sequence continues at coordinate 1,955,252 of NC_052111.1, read as the reverse complement.
ATGAAAAATAGATGTTGGCCGATTCTCATAGATACCGGATAAGCACAAAAAAAATTCATCAAAATCGGTCAAGCCGTTTCGGAGGAGTATGGCAACGAAAACTGTGACACGAGAATTTTATATATTAAATGGCAATACATTCGTTCAAATAAAAACAACAATTAAATATTCTATATTGCACCGTCAAATTGTAAGGAAAAGGAATCAATAAGAAATAAACAATATCAATCGAAAGTAAATATTATTTTGCACGTTTACAAGTAATGAGGTTAAATCTTGAAGCAGAGTACGATTGCGGGAAAAATGAAAATTGAATATAAGAACGTGATCGCGATGTTAAAAAGCGCTTCTCTTATCGTTACAGATGAATTGGTAATTTATAGCACTATTAGAAGGTGTAATGTAGGTAATTTTAGCTGTAATGCGACTTTTAAGCATTTTTATTTTGTATTTCCTTCTGCTCTTTTGATGTCGCGAGTTTCGAAGCTTATTCACGAATAGGATGGTAAATGCTTCGTTTAATATGACCAAGCTTTTATCAGTATGTGTAGATATAAAGAAAGTTGAGATATTTATGCCATTTTAAAATAGTAAAAACCATACAAATATATTACTTTGTTTGTCCCCTGAATAGTGTATATGTGAAATACAGCCAAACAATTGATCACGTCTCATTTTTTGGTAGGGTAAGATGGATGTGGTTTAAAATGGAGAATGCTGACGTAGAAGGTCAGCTCACTCAGCTCTTGAAGACCTCCCTAAATCTGTGCTGCCCTTCTATACTCTTCGGCGAACACAGATTTAGGAAGCAAGGTGCAACCCTTTAGGGGGCATCCATTAATTACGTGATCCATGAATTACATCATTTAATTACGTCGAATCATATCTTACACATTCTCACGTTGGGGAGAAAAATCTCAGCAAATACAATTTTTTTTTCGCTAGCATTTTAATACTAAAATATTATTTAACCGTAAACCAATTATTAAAAGGGATTTTGCAATTTCCGCGACATACGAGTGTATAGTAATTCGACTATAAAGTATTCATTTTTCTTTGTGAAAATCCCACGTGAGATAGGGAGAGGTGGGCAGGGGGTTGGATAAAATCTCACAAAATCTCACCAGAGGGAGAAGGGACTGGAAAATTTTAAAAAAGGCCCTCACGTAATTAATAGACGCCCCTTGCGGTTCGAATAAGGAAGAAATTTGAGTCGAACTTCTTTTTCCGGGTAATGGCGGACTGGCTAAATAAATTTAACAATACAGCATACAAGAGTAGATTTTTTGATTAATTATCACGTTTATAAGACAAAGAATCTTATATTTTTTTATTTAATCTTCTTATTCACTTAGGATTTATTTTATCAGGACGCAAATGATAAAACACAAAAGAAAAAGAGGATTAACAGAGTGGATTGAAAGAAGTTGATAAGGGTGCTAAATCACATAAATAATTATATTACATGTGAAACTAGTTACTAGATGTATCTAAATATAGATTAATAACTATCATTGGACAATCTCAACAGTAAGCGACCTTTTGGAAATTTAACTTGACACTTTTCTTGAACAAAGCATTTTAAAGGAAAACGCGCAGTAACTAAGCATTTTTACGAAATAATTGGAATGTCAACATTAATGAATGTAACATGTGTAATTGGCGGGAAGACAGATTTGGGTTAGATAATTTTTAATGAGATACGCTATACATCATTATATTCCGATTGTTAAACTCAGGAAAATGTATATACGGACGCAGTGTTACGAAAATTTAAATAATATGCACCTCTTACATAGTTTATCTTCTCTAATGAAAATGTTACACATATGTTTACAACATACCGTTATCAAATTGATCACTATAATTAAACTCGTCTGGGCAAATAGTTGGTATGTTCGAATCGTAATCTGTTTGAAATTGCGGCCAGGGGTGTTGACCTTTCACGAGGGTTTTTTCGGGCCATTGCACAACAAAATTGCTTCGTCATCACGGTGAGCTATGTGTATTTCACACCAGAAATGTTGTGAAATTTTTCAATTATTTAATTCGGCTTATACAATACAATACGCATCGAGATCCAATCACGTTCAATAAACGAAAACCAAAGAGTATGTGTTTCATTGCTGTTGACATTTGTTTAAGAGAATTGATCGTGTTTGTTTACTTGAATTGAGTCGAAGGTATTCGATGATTGTCAATAGAGAACACAAACTATTACAAGTAAATAGCCTATAGTTAAGGAAAATTCTTTCACTTGAATGGCTCTAGTCACTTAAATAATTCGCAGCTGTTCAGAAAATGACAAAAATTATTGAAATATATTGTTATTGAAAATTTGTAAGTTATATTATAGGTATATACTTTATAAATCGATTGCATTTGATGGAGCATAATTAATATGCATTTGTGTTCTTTTCTGCAGAATAACGGTTGAAATATTTATCATATTTCAGCCGTTATTCTTTCAAGTCATCATCATCAGCCCATATATGTTCCTACTCCTGGGACACAGGCCTGCCAGGGTTCAGGCCATAGTCTACCATGCTTTGGCAGATGACACATGTCGTCGAACTTTTGATTCTTGTGCCGGTTTCCTCACGATGTTTTCCTTCACCGTTTTAAGCAGTGGTGATGTTATGTGATCTACATGTGCAGATAAATTGAAAAATCGATTTATTTGCACGCTCGCTCGGTCTCGAGCCCCGACTTATCGATTTTAAAGTACGAGGTTCTCACCACTGAGCCGCCACTGCTCTTTCAAGTAAGACGTCGTTATATTAAATCACAATTATTTACAGGGGACATTACAAATAAACAAAGTGGCGATAATTGCCATCTTTTTGCAAACGGGCACAACACAGTTGTGTCTAATAATAAAAAAAAATAATATAAATCTCCCTTTGATCGAGAAGGAAAGCATTTAAACTTGAAGACTGACTCTAATTATAGACTCCAATTAACAAATGTGAAACTTTTGCCGTCTCGCAAAGGTCAATTAAGAAATGTCGTGTTAAGAAAGCGAATGGTAATTAGTTTAATTTTACTTCCGTCCTGGGTTTAAACTACTGCTTACCTATCTATAATGATTCAGAATATAAATGAGGGCCGTCGTTAGGAAACTTTTAACATAATGATGAATGTTTTCCACGGCTTCAACGAATGCATTTTTAGAACGTGATATTCGTATATTTATCACTTTTTTCATGTGTCCCAGGGAAATATCACACGTTTGATTTTTATAAATAATAAAAAAGAATGGAAATACGACACTAAGATATGAAACTTATTTAATAAATCTTTGAGGAAAATGTAAGATACTGACTGTTCCACTCTATAGAATCATTTATTTTAAATATATTTTGAACCGTTTAAATGAAAATGAGAAACAGCGCTTCGCTTTACAAATTCATTGCAGCATTTACAGTGTACAGCTTAGCTTAAATTCAAACACTGAAGTTCTCAATTACTTGGGGAACATGGTAACGGAATACATAGCAACCAGCAAGTTAACAGTGTTAGCAGCTCCTGAGAATAAAGAAAAGAACATAAGAGTGTATCTGAGCTAATAAATAGCAAAACGACGGGGTCAGTACCTTTGGTATTCCTTTTAGAATTACAGATTAACGCCAATATTCGAAATATTCTTACATATTCGTACCTGCTGAATATTAAGAAAATTTTAATATTTTCATCTTGTGTATCACACTAGGTGGCAATGGTTCAGCGTATAAAGAAGTATTAAAACTGTATTTTTAATAAATTAAACAGCATTTAATTGCCTTTGATAGAAAATCTGCGCTGTAGCTAATTACTATAAAGAAAATTAGAAATTATTTCTAACTAGCAAAGACTAAGAACAGCGGATTATAAACAATATTAACTGAATAATCTGAGGATAAATTATATTTGGAAATAACAGAATATTTTAATTGAAGTCTTATGCTATTAAAACGCAAATAAATAAAATAACAAAAAAAAACCACTTGACCACCCATAATCATGATGGGAGGGTAATTTACACACAACACTACTTGTGTAAACCGTAAAGCAAAATCCTTAGATGTTTGTACATAATTTTATGATTACCATCAAACATCTTTAAGAGTGATTCGCACCAAAGTCTAAAACTGTAAGGCATTCGGAATGTTATTAAACAGTCGTTTAACGCATTGTTTTACGAGCTCATTAAGTTTTAACGAGGTAATCAAAGGCAGTTCGGTGTAAAACAATATCCGAGTCAGAAAGCCTCCATGCCAGAGCTATAAATTTCCCGGGGTTACCAGCTCAGCCTTAAGTGACCGGACACCTAACATAACTTATGGACTTGTCGCTGACTTGGCGCTTTTTGTCACGTTAACTGCAACCAGACACATATTATACTAGCACGTTATACGTGGCATGTAAAGGAAGGCATTTTTAGTCGTCCTCATATGTAAAATTTTACGTATTCGAATTTGTTTGGGCAGTAGTTTTTATCATGTACGGGTTTAGTATGAGACGATCACTTGATTGAAATCCTTCCATAATGGAAATAATGAACCACCTAAATCATAAAATATACGTAGATTAATATCAAATAATTTCACTTGTATATTACCCCATTCCGTAATCTGTAAAACTAATTTTCTCTGCTTCAAATTAGTCCAATTACATCGTCCAAGGCAAATATTTTCGCAATAATTTGATAAGTATACTGCATTGCCCTATTACGAATTTTTATGTTTTATTTTGCTGAAAAGAAATTGTGCTTCTATTATCACCATTAAGATACACACGTAAACATTTACCGACACACTTTATGTTGTTTTTTATAGAAGACGTTTAATGTCACGACACTTCGGCTTAATCTAAAATAATGGCTTCAAGACCTTCCACGAGCTCTATTTGGCGAACTTTGTAAACAGGAAAATTCAATAGATTAAGTGCTTTATATTTACGGAAAAAGATGTTTCTCCTTATTAAAGAGCTTATACAATTATACCGTTCTCGCAATTTAGGACCATCTCGAGCGTTTTAATTGCAACAATATAAATCTTTTTCAGTTCAAATAAATCCAATGTAAGTATCGTTTGCTGTTCCGAAAATGTATTTCAGATTAATAAACTATCGATATACTTTAGAGTCCAGTTTCGCTAACACTAGAGGTGCTTTACTTTCGAGTAATTACTGTAGCAATTAAAATTCGTTTCATTTCTACGAGTAAATATTAAATCCGAATAAGGATTTAAAGTGTCTTATATACCTAACTACCAACTAAGAATAGAATTAATGTCAATATATACATATTAAATAAACATGTTAAGGAGAAAGCTTAAGCGTAATCTGTACTTCTAATAATATAAGGCTGAGGTTTGTTTGAATTTTTGTTTGTCGATTGAATACACTAGTCAGAAATCGATTTAAAAAATTCTTTTAGATATGTCACGTACATGTAATTGAGTTCTATATTATGATATATAATATGTACAACGGGTGAAGCCGGCGCGGATCGCTAGTTCTATATTATATATATATATATATATATATATATATATAACAGTACTGTTACTTAGTGAATAGACGTTGGTATGTCTACATACCATACCATACCAACGAACAACAAAGAACCCTAATTAGTTACTTCATTACGTTCTATAATTTTTTTTCTTTTTTTTTATGCTATAGCTGGCAATGAAGGTGCTGGGTCGCCTGATTGTAAACGCTACCACCGCCCATGAACATTTGAGAGGCGTAGGTCAATTGCAGACCTTACGCCTATAAAATGGATGGAAAGGACTGGAAAGGGTAAAGAAAAAGGATATGGCCTCCGGCTCCCCCACTCACTGTACGAAACACAATAGCATGTTATGCCGGTATTCTGTGGGGGTTATGTGTGTGGGGATTTCACCCCGGTGCGAGCTGGCCCAATTCGTGTCGAAGTGTGCTCGACTCCCACATACAAAATTTCACCTACAAATTCATTAAAGTTTCGTAAGTAAAGAGTAAAATGGGTCCTTTTTTTAATTTAAAATTTAATGTTTATCGGTCGAACAAACAGACCGAAAACTATTTTAGACAATTAAAATTTCCTTTGTCCTGTCTCTCTTCGAATGCCCGCGAAAAACAAATTTTTTTAATCCACGCGAGATTCTCCGCGAGCGGAAAGAATAATACATAGATAGATAAAAGCTAAATTTCCTGTTTTATTTCTGAACCTATACTCATTATCGCCATGACTACGAGAATGTAAGCCTTCGTAGGTATGAAGATACCTTATAAAGGTATAGAATACTGTAGTATTAAATTATATGTGGGGCATAGTTAAAGGCTGTTTTAAAATAAAGCGTTCTACAATTTAGTTATAAATCTAGTTCACATAGCCGTTTAAGTGTGCTTTTAATAATCTGTTTATTTTGTAAAAAAAAAATTCTGAATATTAAAGTTATTTCTTTTCAGCAATTTACATGACTCAATTTGTATAATTTATTTATACTGCACCAACATAGTGAATAAAACGTTTTTAAATTTTAAGCAATTACTGCATAATAAAGTTGCATTCAAAATTATTAAAATCTGAAAGCCGTGCCGTTTCGGGATCTTTCAATATCCTTAAAATTTGTCAAAGCGGTAAACAATTTAACTTATTTACGATAAGTATACTGGACGCAATGAAGATTTTAATATTATGGACGTGCAATCAAAGCGAGAAGACATTTAATAAATGTCAACCGTGCCTTCAGAATGATGTATAGCTATTTTTTGACACACTCAAAAACGCTGCGTCAACAGGCTCTCATAATATCAGGCCTGCCGACTCATGATCTGAATATTGCTTTACAAGTAATTTACTGGAGTGGACGAATAAACACTCCAGATATTTAACGATAAACAATTTCATTACTAAAGAGATTAAAGCGTTACTGTGAAATTATATTTTCAAAGCCTCTTGAACGTTTTTATGAGCTCTAATTAATGCTTAGACCGTTGCCCGAATAACTTCTATCTTTAATTATTGACGCTTGAAATAGTCCGAAATTTTATGCTGGATACCTTAGAACGATAGGCGAATTCTTAAGAGTCGTAGTGAAAGAGTAAATTTTGGAAGCACTTTTGAATCACCACATAGGATGAATGGTTTTAAAATTTTTAGTTTACATTGACACCAGGAATACTTCTTACCTTGATTAGATTTATGAACATAAAAAGAATATCACAAATCATTGAAGTATAGATATTCTTCATACCATGTCATTTAAACAGTTCAAACAGTTAAATTGTTCCAACATGCCAATATATAACGATCTATTAAAGCAATTTTGTTGTCATCATGCATACGTATTATTGCTTATTGCATAGAGGTAACTAATAAAGCGATCTTCAATCTTCTACTGCAATTTCCTGTTAAATTGCTAAAAACTTGGCATCGTTCTCGATTCATATTTTGGGGGGATTCACTTTGCGTTAATAAAAATGTACGATGTTGTAATCTGTGAATGTGCGCCATGGAGCTCTTAGTCCATTTAGCAAACTCATAAAACTGTACATGTGTAACGAAATGGCAATATATTTTCTTGAGTATATATTTCACGCGAAGTGGTTCGAAATGGCGCAGAGATTTAAAACGTAGAAGTACCTCCATAGAAGCTCGCTTGTTGTTGCTGAAACTTTGGAGGAGACGAAATTAGATGTCAGCCTTTATCTTAATTTGTTTTATATTTTTGAAGGATAAAAGAAATAAATAAAACGTTTATTTCCTTTCACACAATTAGGGACGTGTTAACAATCAATCATCATCATCATCAGAATGTATTTGTACCCACTACAAGGCACAGTTCTCTTATGAGTGTTCAGGCCATATTTCACTATTCTTACCAAGTGCGGGTTGGCAGATGTTACATGTTGTTGAATTATAAAAAAATCAGCATTCATTAAATATTTAAAGCTACACCTATGTGTGTAAAGCTTATGCCTATGAAAACTCTTATACAGTACCCCAGGTATCCAGCGCTCAGATAAACAAATACATTATATTAAAAAAGGCCATAGATAAGAATATATATGTAATTACTAGGTAATAATAATTACTAGTTATTTTATTCTTCTCTTTCTTAAGGCGCTTTTATAAACAATGTGGGGTACACGGTAATCTTATACCTTTAAACGAGCAATTCTTGTACATATATATATATATATATATATATAATTGGAATCTCGGAATCGGCTCCAGCGAATTTTCATGAAATTTAATTTATAGAGGGTTTCGGGGGCGATAAATCGATCTAGCAAGGAAAGAAACTATAAGATATAAGATATATATAATAAAAGAAACTATCGCGTTCACATTTTTTTTTTTTTTTTTTTT
>NC_052111.1:1936331-1945908 GCF_012273895.1 Zerene cesonia | reverse complement strand
AAAATGTTATGCTTAAGCATATCATTTATGTGCAGCAAGAACAGCGTTGCGGACAGGACAGATCCTTGGGGAACTCCGCACGCATCCGTCTATTACAACACGTACTGATCGATCCCGAAGGAAATCACTTATTCAGGTGCAGAGGACCGGGGGTAATCCATATGATGGAAGTTTGCTTACTAAACCATCGTGCCAGACCTTATCAAAAGCCTTTGAGATGTCAAGGGAAACAGCGAGTGCTTCCCCGTAATTCTCCATGGCTTCCCCCCACAGATGAGACGCGTGAACTAAAAGGTCGCCCGTAGATCTTTTCTTACGGAAACCGTACTGGCGATCACTTAAAAGGTCGTTCGTTTCTAGATACGCGAGGAGCCTGTTGTTCAATAACCTCTCCATAATTTTGCAAAGTATGGAGGTTATTGAGATCGGCCGATAGTTAGATGGGTCTGCACGACTTCCTTTTTTGGGCACAGGTTGGACGTTTGCGAGCTTCCAGGCTTTTGGTACTACACCCATACAGAGTGATAAGCGAAATAATCGAGTCAGAATGGATGATAATTCAGGTGCGCAGGTCTTCAACACGATCGCTGGTATACCATCAGGTCCACTTGCTTTTGCTACGTCTAGATTACGCATTATTTTTAACACGTCTTTTTGTTTTATACGAATTTCTGGCATTAGTGAGCCACAATGGGGTATGCTAGGAGGAATCACATAAACATACTCAACAAACTCTTATTTTATAACTGAGCAAGCAATGGACAACGTGGGCCACCTGATGTATCATGGGCAAAACTTAAGGCTTAAACATTTCAGCTTTTTATTGTAAGCATGGATTACATTAGCATTCTCGATAAGGCTAAAAACACATTGTTTTGTAAGGTTACCGAAGTTTACTACATTTGCCCTCATATTTCTTAATGGCTCAAAGTTTATAAAGTACGTAGATAAAAGTCGTTAATTATGGGCCGTAACTTTTAAATTAATAAAAGTACACTTGCTAATTTCAGCTACCTACGTGTTAAATGTTGAGTCAGAATTTTCAGCGTCGCGCCTAATTAATCATTGCCCCTTAGTTAAAAGGCTTCATTAGTAACATTTATTGTCGTAAATTATTTTTGACGTTTATGAAATTCACGTTTCTTTTCAGGAAAATCAGGTCAATTAATAGGCTCGGCTCGAATTAGACGCTGCGTTATATTTTTATGAAAGACTAGCATTCTGCCCGTGACTTTGCCCGTATAGGTAGAGCAAAAGATAGACCTGTACCCTAGGGATTTACGGTATAAGAACTATCCTATGTCCTTTCTTGGGTCTCAAACTGCATCTAAAGTCAATTTTTTGTAAATCGATCTAGTAGTTCCTATGATTAGCGTTATCAAGCAAGTAGATTAAAACCCCGTTGCCCGCGGATTTGCTCCCTGCGAATTTGGTCCGCCGCATAGAGATTCTTGATATAGAATTTTTAACGGCTTGTTCAGAAAAAGTAATAGTTATACGCATATTTTTGGGCTTTGTTATATTGTTGCAATAATTTATTTCGTATCTTTTCGTAATACTTCAAAATTATATTGAATTGTGCTCTATAATTTTAACCATTCCAGTTTCAAAGCAGTTATAAAAGTAACCTTGCATTAAAATAAAATACCTAAGAATATTTAAACGGCAATGGGAATTAGTGGCTTGATTTTTGCATTTTAGATCTTTCCGAGACGCTCGTTAAGATTGCCTTAAGGAAGCTTTGTAATAAATAATAAGTAACTAAAGAAGACTAATTAAAACCTAATCAAGTTTCAGCTTATTGGGTATATTTTGATAGATAATAAGGACGTAGGATGGAAGTTTATGGAAAGTACGAGAAAGAAAGGGGCTTTGTTTGGCTTGTTAATATTGACGTAAAATTCAATTATTTAACGCAAAACTGCGAAGAATTTCATTATAATAAATGGATATTTAAGATTGCGTAACTATGGAATTCATAGTATTTTATGTTCGAGACGAACAAGCTACGTTAATTTTATATTATTACAATTAACCACTTGATTGTTAAAAGACATTTGAGTTAAATAATAAATTATCCAAGCAGTGGGTTCTGCAATTTTATTTTTACTTAAGAAATATGTTGAAGCTGAAGTTAAAACATCTTTAATATAAAAGGCACGCTACCTACACCTCAAAGAGATGTACCTAAATGAAAATGATGTCACGAAAGTTATATAGAAGAGGTAAGAGAGGTAGCAAATGGTCACAATGCTATTAATACTTATACTTAGAAAGCGAAATATTATAATTGATATCGTTAGCACGTAGACATCACAAACATGAACACAAATCTAAATAATAAACAGCACTTGCTTCTGGGCTCATTTTCACTAAACTTTTTTTTCGATATTACAATTTGGTACATTATGCAAATAATGTATATATCAGGGCTCAATATTCGGTAGCAATTTGCAGGGAATCGTACAGAAATCAATTGATATTCCGATCTCGTTTGAGAATTTTCGTGGGGAGTTATGTCGAATACACTTCTGATTCACGCAGGGCGTATACACCGTCTCTGTGGAATACTGACAGTTCGGCTATATCGAACAATCATTCTAACAAATTTTCCGTTAGCTGTGACATTCTTGAATCAAATCATGGCTCAAAATTGTGTACGAATGTTATTTTACTCGATCGTACAATCAGAAAGTGTACCTAACAGCTTTATGTGCTTTCTAATATTGGATTAGCTTTTATGACGATTAACATGTTTACGTGAGACTAAAAATTCATCACTAAGCTTTATGACAGAAATTTAGGCAAATCAAGCAACTGCAGAAATGCTCGCATTAGAAATAAACACAATAATTACACTGAAGTAAACATGTTATGCATAGGAACACATTATTAAAAAACTTTAATAACTTTAAAACAGCTGGCGCTAGTTGGTACTGCTCAACGTATGTTAGAAGAGATTGCTTATTTTAATACCCACTCACTCTCAGAGCAACTGTAATAAATTCATACCGAGCTGACAAAGTGACATTTAACCATCTAGATTTCTAGGTCACCTTCAGCAACTGGATCAGGTTTAAGAGTAATATTCATTTATTACGTCGTCTAAAGTGACCTCTAAATTTGTTAGTTAAATTTAATTAAAAAGCTACAGTTTTGTATCTAGGTCATCCACGTTTTCTTTGTGGTTCCATAATAATGTGAATTTATAATGTGTTACATGTTAAGAACAAGCATAAAGGGATTGAACATATTATTAGATACACATATTACGACACAAATATCAAAGGGTTAGCAACGAATAAATTTAAACTTCCCCCCATAGACATCAATGTGCAGACAATCACGGTTATACAAACAAAAATTCCTACTGTTTCATATTATTTTCGTGTATTCAAACACAATGTGCCAACTACTAGCTTGTTAACCAAGCTTCGTTCGTGCTTAGCCAGTGAAAACTAATTTGCCTGAACTGATGTCCATTTAGATCGATTAATGACCCTCTAAAACGTAATTTAAACCGCAAACCCACATTTATTCACAAAAGTTATGCTCAATTTATAGTATAGGATGGCCGTTTTAACGCTGTGCAGTAATAAAATAATTCATGATTGCAAAACTTTAATTATATTAGCAATTTAGATAAACAGCCCATTTAGTGATAACACCACCAAAGATTGCTATTACATTCATGCAAAATGCTAAGTAGGACAATAACAGAGGCATAGTAATAAAATTCTCTCATTACACGACGTCGTCTCGGCCTTCATAATAGATAATGATGACGCCACATACTCGTTTAATATGGATTATGATATAATATGAATATTTCTATGCAAGAGATGTAAGACGGCGTTGTCCCGCTAATCACCGTCGTCAATTTATAGACCTAGCTAATCGGTTTTAGTATATTATTTTTTTTTTAAACTAGAAGATGGAAATAAAGGTTTCTTGGATGACTTTATTACAATTACGACATCATTAATTTAATTACATAAATATAAAAATTATACTCTGTCCAGTGTCGATGTTAAACAAGAAAAACTAACACACAAAAAAAGCATTAAGAATTATTTATTTTCTATGAAAAACGATTTAAGCAAACTAAACGGTATAGAATAAATGTACTCAAAAATAAAACGTAATTTACCAAAAACCCGGATAAAATCGAGTGTAAAAATATTTTGACATCATATTTTTCATGAGAATCACAGTTATTAATAACGAAAGCGTTGGATATACGTAGACTCAGACGAGATGGTTCAGGAATACTCGGTCAAAATACGAAATTGATGTTGCACTCGATTCTGGTGTTGTGAGTTACATTTTTACATGAATGTGGGTTAATATGATAGCAATTATTAACTCGTGTACAGAACTCTGGAACAGTTGCAAAGCAGTTGTTGAGATATAAAATTAAAACAATATGGCACTTGTATTTCATTTAGATTAATATCAAATCAATAGACAGATTATTTTAATAATTACAGTTTTTTGAATTTATTCTGGTAATCAGGTACAGTAAAAATACATCAAAATATGTTTTTTTATTTATTTATATAGACAATTTAATTAATTTTTACTTTATACATTTAGGACTCATAGTAATGTATATAACAATTAACTTTGATTTATTTTTAAAGAATCTACCGGAATAACCACATAAAACACAAAGTTTTTCTACAATATTTTATAACATTTAGTTCTTAAGTATCTTTAAAAACATGAAAGAATATATAACTTATTATTTACGTGTATTTAACAAATCTTTCTCATTATCTTTCATCGTTCCCAATTAAACCTTTTCGTTCTATTAATCTGGGTTATTAACGCTCATAGTTTATTGAGCAAGGATTACAATATCTGTTTCAAAACGAAGGCAGGGAGCCAGTGGACTATACAAGTCGAATTATGTGGAGTGCACTGAGCGTGAACTGAGCTCAGCTTATACAAATTCTCGGACAAGACACCCCTTTGGCCAATAGTTACCAACAGTTTGTCGAACTTTTCGTATGTAGCGTGGAATTTATATTGCATATTCTGTGTTGAATGTTATTAACATCTGTGGTTTAATTTATATCGGTGAAACAGAATGTACAATAACCGATACAGTTATTGGTTGTAAAATTATATGGTGAAATTTAAGTTTTAGCAAATATAATATAGGTAATATTTTGTGTCGGATATCAAAAGAGTGAGATATACGAATTTAATTTCAAAAATCAGAAACTATATTCAGATTCCTTTCATTACAGCTCAAATGGATATGGTCTCCTATTATAGGAAAATTTGAAAAATGTTTATACGCGTCTGAATCATCTAAATCAACAACGACTTCTAAGCAAACAACAGCCTGTATACGTGTAACGTATATGCGTGTAACGCATATTTTTTAATTCAATGTACACTGAATTTCCTAATCTTGGTATTGCCCTAATCATCTATATTCCTCGCTAAATGTAGTTGACATTGTCCTTATACAATTGGTATACGAACAGTACACAAAAGAGATTTTCACATTAAACTACATATATGTGACTGAATAAAAAATGGAACAAAATGTAGGACGTTATCGAAAAAATACAATAACCTTTATTTTGATCACAAAAATTGCACATACACTGCAATTTTTTATCTCTCATTTTTATGCTGTATGCCGTGCCTCGCAATGACAGTTCGTATTCATCACGATTTCATCTTATTGAGTTGCAAGTTCCGCTAATTGTTAGAAATTTTTTTATTATTTAGTGACTTCCTCACAAATATAAAATTTTAACGAAGAAATCTATGTTTCTAAAAATATTAGATAAGGCCCATTTTTCAAAAGCGCGCCTAAATTTAAGCATACAACTATAATGATATAAGATAAGCATTTTAGCATGTTGTCTTAAGTTTATCTATTTACCTAAAATTGAGACAGAAGTAAAAATCCTCTTCATTCGTAAAAAGCCCTAATAATACCCATTACTACCTTACATTATGCCATATAAAGTTGTATAAGAACCAAAAATGTTGATAACAAATCTATAAATATCAGTTCTTATTCACTTACTGATAAACTATGTACCTGACATTCGCCTAAAAAGTTGTGTTTTTGAATTAAAAAAATAACATTTCTATACCGTTAAACGATAAATAAATCTCGTTTTTTTAAACGTATTGGATTAATTTCTCAAAATATCATTTAATATTCTTAAGAAAATACTTAAACACGTACATATACCGACGCCTAAAGTAATATTGTCCAACAGTACAATTTCACTGCACTTTTCGGATCACAATGGATTCATTTGAAATACACCTAGGAAAAAACTACTAGGAAAAAAACGTATCAAATAGCATTCATTCGAGGGCTAAAAATTGGTTGGAGCTGCAATCGAATAATTTCCTTTATGACAGACCGAAAGGTCCCACAGGAGTTCTCCCGCAACGTTCCAAAGGGCGGGATTTCACACGGCTTTGATGTTGAACCACTGACAGTGCACCCACTCCACGTTTACCTCTATCGATCTATTGGCGTAGCCCAAATAAAAATAAACGTACATTATACTTCACTGTTATATAAAATCAACTTTTTGTTAAACGTTTTTGTTTTAATGTGTTGTTTAATCAAGGAATTTTATAATGCACTGTTTTTGCGTCAAGAAATAATATTTAAGTATGTAAGTAAGTAAATAATGTTTCCTCTATGTAAAATAAAAAAATAATAGTAATAAAAAATGTTTTTACATATGAATTGAAAAATAATAAACAGCAATACTCATAAAGACAAATGTATATATTCATAGTTATAAGATTATCCACCAACAACCAATAATATTTCATTATGAGCAGGGACGTGGAAATAACGAGACTAAACAGAGTGTAAAAGCCAATCCCATCCGGAAAATTTATGGTTCTTTTCGTAATATTATGAATTTGAAACGTGACTGAATAAATTCAAAACCCCTTGAGACCCTTATTTTTGCGAGAATTTATAAGCAAACTTACGAACATTATAGGTTTTAAAGAGCTGTAAATTACTGGCTTTTTAACAGAATTACGACTGTTAAGCCAAATTTAGAATAGTCTATGTCTAAATTATATTAACGTTATAGTAATATTGGTTAACAGCAAAATTGTTTGCTTAATAGCAACTAAAAATATGCTATCAAACGAACTATGAAAAGGCTTGATAATTAAAGTCAACGTAGTTTTCCTTCGAATTACACATCGTTCATTTCAAAGCACAAATAAACATCAACAGTATCTATATCCGTAACAACCAACGAGTAATTTAGTTCGGAAAACCACTGACTAATTCAAAATGAAACGCTCGAATCGATTCAATATTTTCTCTTGTCGAGATAAAGTGGTCTCTTCAGCTGTATTCAGACAAATGACGATCGCAATCGTCTAGCCAACAGCGTACAGTCGCACACAGAACTCATTGTCTGCACGATTGTACAGTCGTAATGACTATGCCCGCCAGAGCACACCTGCACGCCATCTGTTGTACGATGCAACGTGTACCGAAACTTTTTATAACACCTTATAAAACATATGTGAAGTTTCACATCTCTTGAAGTTGGACGACATTAATGTAACAATGTTGCACGGATTTACTATCCGCCAAGATAGTGCTGGTATTAAAAAGTAACAGGATACATTTTTCTTGTGGAGCTCATTTCGAGGTTTCATCATGTTTTATAGTTATACCATTCTTTATTACAAATAGATATTTCTCATAATTCATTAAACTACTTGAACTTAATAATAAGTATACCTTTATTTTCTGTAGGTGAATAGGTACTAATTCTCTTGAAATCAGAAACGTTTATTTAACGTCATAACAGTGAAATACGGGAGTAGCTCTGCCCTGTATTTAATATGATTAGGTCACCCAAATCCTATGCGCATATATCTTCTCATATAATATAGGTCAATTCTTTATATAGTTGTTACCCGTCGTTCTACCATTTTTAAGCAATAATTTATTTCAATGTCATCTATAATTCTTTAAGCCTAAACAGTGCAAATGATAGTAAATATTATAGAAATAATTCATGATCTGCTTTGTGGTCGCATTAAATGTTATAAATTTATAGTTTGCCATTTAGTTACCACAATTATAGACAGCAAATCTGACGCAGTTGTTACTGACGTTATAAAATAAAATAATACGAGCATATATTTCATTATTTGATTAAGATATGATCACGCCCTTCCAAAACCTACGAGATAAAGTAAGATTTATTACATTGTATATAATAAAGCGTTAATTAAAAAGACAACATATGTATGTAGTAAATAAACTACAATTAATTGAATTGCACATCAACATACTTATCCGGCGTTTTTAACAGTATAAATCAGTTACTTATTTCACCCAAAACGAAAATTCTCATATTGAAATACATACTCAATTATAGTACAATTACTAATATCACAAATATTGACAAGTGACTGTAGATTTTATATTATATGACTCTACATTTAACACATCTAATATTATATGTTGTGAAGTTTCATTAAAATAAAAACACAATTGCAATTCGTAATAATTTTAATTGCATATTATGTTGCATTATGATATTTTTATTAATAGTCGAGTGAATTAATATTTATATTGATGTTCTCAAAATATAAATACGTATTCATTCTATCAAAACATACGATTACGTAAGAGTAAATATAAATATGTTTGCATAAGCAATTTAATGGGGAACAGTATCGCGCTGATTTAAAAGACGATATCTGTCGGGAGAAGATTTTATGAGCAGTTCCAAGCAATCTTCGCTTATACGAGCCCATATCAATGAACATAAACCTGAGTATGAATAAGTGTGTTGGTTTTACGGTCACTCTCGTAAATCCATTTTGAGTTAGAGATACTTGACCAGCATAAAAACGATTATTATTTATGTTACAATTTTTTCACATAAAAGGTTCTTTATCGACAATTAAATTTGATCCGCGACCGTGTACCTACATACAAAACTAAGACGCATAAAGATATATAGTACAGACAAATTTCAGTATTTTTTTTAGATTGAACAAATACTTAAAAAACTTAAAACAAACCAAGTTAAATCTTGTAGCGGTGGGGAATCACAAGCTACCTCTAAAAGTGCCATTGAATATTTTCTTCATCGGAAAAAATATAGGTACATTCCGTACTGTGTATGAAATATGGATGAGAGCCTGTAGTTAAGAGTTGAAAATATCCCTACTAATTTTATAAATAAGAAAGTATCTCTGTCTGCCTGTCTGTTTGTCTGTCTTTTACGCTTTCACGCCTAAACCACTCAATCGATTTTGATAAAATTTTGTATGCAGACAGAACTGAATTTAGGAAAGGAGATAGGATACTTTTTATCGCGAAAAAAGACCAGAAAGGATTAAAATATGATGAAAGTTTGTATTGAAGTTCCACCCGATATGTGCACAGAATTTCGTGAGAACCGTTCCAGCCGTTTTGGAGGAGTACGAGTATAGCAACTAATACTGTGACACGAAAATGTTATATATACCTAGTCTTGCCATAAATATTGTAATAAAGAAAAAAGAAAATTGTTAACTGCAAATAACATTTATT
>NC_052111.1:1923021-1935331 GCF_012273895.1 Zerene cesonia | reverse complement strand
ATATATAGATATGTAAATTTAAACATTTATATCGTTTTCAGTTTCCACAAAACATAACTAACGAGTGAGCACATAATAATATATAACTGAATTGAGTAATTTATTTATTATTTATTGCCTTAACTATATGCTACTATAAATTGCAATTTGATTTTCAACGAAATATTGTGCATTTACACAAACCAGTATCTGTTTATTTTAATAGTTAGCTATTATTTATTTTGCGAACCACTAACGAGTATATTACCAATAGCGGCAATAAATCTGATAAATGAACCCGCTGATAAATATACTAATACGATTTCATGTAATCATAAATCATAATACTATATTTTAGCATGTAAAATGTAGTTTTGAAAAAATAAGCAATCGCAACTAGTGATAGTTTTATGTGTTTTATGTCGTACCTGTAACATAAACAATTTAACTTGTTCTATTTGAGACATTATCTCGTGCGATGATGGACAAAAGAGATGGTTTAAGGCTCCCTTTTACGTCAAAAAATAGAAAAATCATTCAATTGTTTTAATAATTCTTGCAGATAACATTTATATAGCTGTAACCCGCGGCGTCACTTGCGTAGTACCCGGGAAAAACTAGTGGCACCCATGGGAGTCACGTTTCCTTTCTTCCCGTCGACAATCCTTTCTTCATCCTTTACCCCTTAAAACGGTCCAACGCATTTGCAGAGTCACAGTAAGTCCTAAGTAATCGTATAATTTCCTTTCTCTTACTCTTTTAATTTCTGCCCTAATAGTGTGTATTTATAGTATGTGTATGTATTATATTAAAAATTAAAAATATTATATAATATGTAATGTGTGTATGTATGTGTTGGATTATGATATTTACAATATAAGTATTCTTATTATTTGAAACAACTTTAAATCAATTATTGTATTGCACCAACACCTTACTTTTTATCCTCTATTCCGGGTTGTCTGGGAGAGATCGCTTAGCGATAAGACATTTAAGTTAACTGTTGTCACTTATATTTGTAGTTTTTATGGTGTACAATAAACATTTTTTTTTTCATTTCAAGTCCACTGCAAATGCGTGCAGCAGTCCTACCTCTGCAAATGTTCATGGGTGGTGATGATACCTTACCTTCAAGCGAGCCACCAGCTCAGTTGCCCGCCATCACACAAAAAAAGATTAAATTATCATACTTAAATTATTCTGCCTACTCTGAAATTATTTAGTAATTTTTCTTTAAACATCATTATATTAAACTTTAAATTAAAGCTTAAACGAAGACATATGAACTAAAACTTTCTTAAACCTTCAACTGGAACTAAGCAAGCTAAAGAAACATTTATTTCTGTTTTAAAAACAGTATATTTAACAACATAAGACTGAAACCGATTATAAGGATTTATAAATATTGAATAACAATAAAGATACGAAATCCTCCGTAGTCTCTGGACTATTCGTA
Organism: Zerene cesonia; assembly: GCF_012273895.1. Classification (NCBI taxonomy): domain Eukaryota; kingdom Metazoa; phylum Arthropoda; class Insecta; order Lepidoptera; family Pieridae; genus Zerene; species Zerene cesonia. The sequence continues at coordinate 1,933,896 of NC_052111.1, read as the reverse complement.
TCTAATATTCTATCAGCGAATGTTGCTCAGGGGAGAATCATAAGCAGAAATATCTTAAAATGGAAAATCTCCGATCCAAATCTAGCAGCAAGATATTGTGCCTTGGAACGACAAAACGAAATCCGCTACTGCTACGGCGGCCTATATTGCTTTCTTTGAACATTATCCATTGGTAATAATGGCTTTGGCAACAAACAAGATTTGTCAGGATTTTAGTGTTTTAGAACGTTCGAAAAATAGCGTTTATATTTGCTAGTTTCTGTTTTTGATCTTTGTTCAAAGCTGCGAAGAGATTCTTGGTGAAGAAGGAGAAGAATTATGTGTAAACAAATGCAAAGAAAACGCCATTAAATTAATGTTAAAATCAGGGACCTATTGTTTGTGCTAATAAAAGTAAAAGCTAATATTACTATTGTTTAATGTTAAGAATCTAGACACAAACGTAGCGCATATTAAATATTATGTGACAATAATACTCAAAAGAGAAATTAACAATGGAAGTTGGAACTATCTAATCCAAAAAAGCCTTTTCATTTTGCAGGAATTTTCATTCTTGATTTCTGTTATTAAATCCTGCTGCGATATTGTTTTATTTGTATCTCGTTTCCCATAAAAACCGTAAAGCTCTTTATATTCAAAACAAATATTGCACTGCATGTCATTTGTTTATCCTACACTATTAAAAATAGATCCATACCGATAGGCGAATGTCAATAGTTGTGTTTCATATTGGAAAATCGTCGTCGTTACTTTTTGTTCGCAAACTAAAAACCGAAGCTTTATTTAATCGTTATAAATACTAGAATATTTTGAGTTAAAACAGAATTAATTGTCGGCAATTATAAAAAAAGCAATCTGGCTTATTTTATACCACCTCAATTTCACCTTACATATTTATTGAGGTTTTCAGAACAAGAGATAAAATGAAATAAAAATTAATCTTTGTAATGAAACTTGAGACCTTTAAAAATAATTTCAATTTTATATCCATTGCGCTGACTTTGCCTTTCCTATTAAGCGTTTTACTTTTAAAATTTTCGTTTCCGAAAAAGTTCTAGAGAGATTCATTTTAATTAAGTTTTCCACGAGAAATAACGACCCGGGGACGTACGACCTTTACCTAGCTACCAATCTTCATTACCTTCATTATTCCTGTGTAAAACGGTCGTACTTTCTACGTTGTTCCCCGTTTTGTTTATATGTTAAACTTTACTGGCTAATTCAATTCTTCGTGGTAAATATTTCTATTTGCTTATAGCCAGGGATGATTTATTCGTACGGAAGGCTGTCGTGACCGTACGTTACTCGGGGAAGTTGTGGAGACATAAATCTTCTACTTCAGAGAGACGAACAATTTGGTAGATGAATAATTCTGCCTATATTTCGTAGCAGTGACTTAGTTTGGCGTTTAAGATCGCTCTCGTTATTCAATCCGTTCGTAGGTTTATTTTTGATCGTCGAGTTAAAGAATTGTCTTGTTATCCAATTTTGTCCTAATATTCAAAGACCCATAACGATTAACGGGTTTTATTTGTATCATAGTGTTTTCCATTGCTTTGTTATCATATACATATATTTTTAGAACCGAATGAATAAAAGCAAATATCTAAATAATACATATAGATGCAATGAACTACTAGTATAGTATTATTTTATCTGTGAATATAGTGTGCTTATTGCATAATATCTCCCTTACAATTGATTAAACAACAAACAAAATTGAAAAGGAACATTTCATTTTGGGTGTCCATTGCAAGTGTTGAGTTCAGATTCTCGTATTTGTATTGCAGACATGTGAAAGGTTTATTGAATCAAATTCCTTGCGTGCGATCGAACTGATCTTGTCTGGTGAAACTTTAATAAGATGCTTCCAACGCTACGGAAGAAAGGATATGTGAGACGTAATTTTATCTTGATTTCTTTATATAGTTATATCATTTTATTTTTATCAGTGTTTGTTTTTGTTATTAGTTTAGTGTTATTAAAATTAAAAAGTTTTGGGAGTGCTTTTTTATATAAAACTTTCGATTATTAAATAATCTATAACCAAGTACTATATTTTGGAAATTATAAAAACAGCAAATTTGGAAATTATGAAAACAATGTACAAAAGTTTAATGTTAATCGTTTTAAAATAGTTAACAAATTGAATAGTACGGCTTCGATTTACTTTTTAATCTTCTCTATGTAACTAAATTATTACAAAATGAAGTTTTCTATATGTAGAAACATTAAAATAATGGTTTCTAAGTGAAACCGAAGCGAAGCTAGGGCAGGTTGCTCATTATATCATAATGGAGTCTCTTGGAATACAGGAAAAATGAAGAATGTTATTTTAAAGGCTATGCATACTTGTTTGGAAAACGTAATAAATGCATTATCTTCATGAGTAATTTAAACAATATATTTCAATTAGGTGCAGCATCTGCGTATTTTTCTGCTTCATATGCAATAAATAACTGAGCCGTCATATAAGCACAAAATTAGTTTTAAAACAACGAAACAACACTTCGAAGTTAGACGAGAATTCAAGCTACGAATTGTGTTATCCAATTTAAAACGAGTGAATCGAGGTGAGCGTGTCACTAACTCGCCTCATATAATTGTTTTTCATTTGAGGTCAATGGATAAAAAGCGGGAGGGTGATGAGGGCTCATAATTGAATTTCCGATGGCCGCGATAAACGGCATCTGGAGACAGTCGGCAGCGCGGGAAAGCCGCGGTAAATCCTCCACAGAGCTTAATCCCCAATTACAGTAATTCGAACACGCATTTATTTTGCCTCTCTCTGAAATTACTTCAATTAACGCCCGACCTTTAAAAGGCTGTTTATCATACTGAACTTTACGAAATACACCGGCCAGTCGTTCAATTAAACTTTCTTTCGAATTTAAGTCCGATATACAAATATTATAATTTTATGTCATGGCCGAAACATGATACGAGAAAATGACAAAATTATAAAATCATAGCATGGCTTGAAATAAATGTGTCCATTTAAGATTAAAATTTTATAACTAGTGGTTGCGTCATTTCTTTTATGACATCAATGCAAAGATCTACTTGAACTATTTAACAAAGCCGGAGATTATGAAACTAAAATATGTACCTATATTTTAATTTTATTTATGAAAGTTAGTAGTAACTAATCTTTCAGTTAAATGTCGTTGTGTTTGTATGTAAGCGGATATAATTAAATGTGCTATTGTAATAGTGTTGTGTTCATATGTTATAGTAAAATCATTAAACTGCAAATCTAAATAAACCTATGTTTATACGTATTTTTAAATTACTAAGAATGTTAGGACGAAACTCGTTTAAATGTTTTATTCAAAATCACATAAAAGCAATCTCCCACGTCTTAAATTCCACTATTACTAAAAATTGTACTTAACATGTGCATTTGCATTAAAACGACAGAAAAGTTTTGAGTTTCTTCGTTACATACAAAATAATGCAATTATGTCTTCTTTATGAGTGTAGATTAATACGTTTTGTACTGATAACAAATGAGCTCCTTTTAATGTCTCCTGTTTAAAATTATCCTAATTTTTTATATTGGTGTACGAATTGAAATAGTTTTATCATACTATAACCCTTATAGTATGATATTTTTTTTTTGTTATATATTATTTTTTCTAATAAATACAATCTTGAAAAACAAATAGTCAATAAAATTTTGTACACAAGTTAACAAATATAAGTTTTACATATTTTTTATCTAACTAATGATGCAATTAATAGTATTTACGAATATTCTACAGGTTGTTCAGGTTGTAGTCATATCACTTATTGTTCTAGTCCTTATAAAATCAACTGAAAAAATATTTGAAGTGCCTAGTTCATTACTATTTTACATTCTGTTGGTAATAAAAAGTATTCGAATTCACAAATGTTAGGAAGAGCTTTTTAGCACGCTGCGAAATAGAACCATCGTATAGTTAATTTACTTAGTATCACGTCCTTTCTTAAACCAAAAGCTTGGGATTAAATTATACGACTCGCCACCTGAACGTTAAAAAAGCATAAAGTAAAACATTCTAACCGTGAGTTAGTGAAAATTACAGTGCGACAGAATCCATTAGGTCGTAATTGCTACTCTGACTCTATAATTGAGATCGTTAATGGGAGAAGATTAAATAATTTGTACGAAGTGCTGCGTGCGGCAGACGATTAGGTTTCACTACATTTCCTGTGGGTTGCTAGCACACAAATAAAAATGACAATTGATAATATAATCTCCTTCATTTAATTGTCTGTATCCTATTTTATTGTAAATGATTAGATTTAAACAACAACTCACATAATTTTTGGTATCGGAACGTTTTAGACTGTCGGGAGTTTGAGAAGGGTAAGTTCATTACGTATTTCGATTTCAATCTACAAAATTTCATGGAAGATTGTTCTCGCAATTTCACTTAACATTTCTTTAAACAGTATTTACACAGTGTTTGTTAATTCAAGAAGATTTTTATATGAAAAAGATTCGTCAACTCTGTACGAAAACATTCATTACATTCAAACCTAATTTTCACTATAAATAAATTAGGTGACGTAGAAGCTTTACACATAATAAATAACAAATTTTTAACCAAACTAAACTAATAAACTGCGCACTAATAGCATACGTAGTTTACAGAAACCTCATCAGTTGTAAGTGCTCAGTGTATAAATATATATGAGCTAAAGTAACGTTATGGAAGCCTTGATCGCTTTGTGTGCACCCCTTCCTTCTAGGTAGATTTAAACCTCATTATAGTTTAAATAAAACATCAAACGTTATGGAGAAGCAAAACTAGAGTATGGTTTTTGAAATTAAAATTATTGCACAGGTCGGCAAAAATGTCATTCACAAACTCATTAAACTAAATGTACAATACTATTTAAGGATGCATTCGTTCAACTTTTCCAGTAGGTTTAATACCTACTGCCTTTCTGATATTATACTTCTGGTCTATCAGTTTCTTCTTCACACGTTAATTACAATATAGATTTGGATGAAATTTGACGTTTGAGATTCGAGATAGTACATAAGACAGTTTTAACCCGTAAATTTCTTGGGAAAGGGGACTAACTATACGGGTCAAACACCGGGACTATCTATCTTCTCATATACACACGTGCGTAGCCGCAGGCGGAATGCTAGGTTATAACCTAGTAATAATTATTCCTCCTGATGATTGACTGTTTTAATGTCTTAATTATCATCGACCGATTCAAATATATTTAATTCTTTAAGTTTACGCTCTGTAGGGTAAACGTTTAATAAGAGCGAATATTAACGTTTCATTAATTTAAAATTACGGTCTTCCTATTGTATATCTATTAAGACAAGGTATATAAAAAAATAAAAATATGTATTATATGTACCATATCTTCATATCTTCTAACACATGGCGTATATTAAGCCGCCACCACACGCTTGATGTTTGCTGCAAACTGCCACTGTTCCCAAAACAGAACACAATCACCCAAAATAAACAGGCTTCTCCATGCCTGGCGAATGAGATAGTATGTTCTGGATTGGCAAATATGGTGGACGACGAGTTAGTTGTGATGGCGAATTTTTATGCCAGCGTCGGCAATCGATCTGGTGCTATCACCATCCACGATCATTTTCAGAGGCAAATGTGGGGCCAGCGTGTTAGGATAATGAGGATAAAGAAAGAATTGAATGACTGAATGTGACGGTTACAAAGGAGTGGAATGATGGAAATCAGGATATTTTGGTCGCTATTTCTTCAACTCACTTAAACACAGTAGCATTCACATGTACTATTTCACGCCAATCTTATGGGGATGTATCGTGCAATAGTTTCCCTGGCGAGCTGGTTCAATTCGTGTCAATGTATGCTCCACACACATAAAAAATGGTGGATAATCATAATTCACACAAATCGTACAAAGAAATCAAAGTATGATAATCCTATCCTACTAATATTATAAATGTAAAAGTTTGTGAGGATGGATGTATGTGTATGTTTGTTACTCTTTCACGCAAAAACTTCTGAACCGATTGCAATTATATTTCGTATGCAGACAGCTTGACAACTGGAATAACAAACACGTACCTAAGCAACTTTTTATCCCGATATTCCTACGGGATACAGATGTGTATAATGTGTATATTTTTCAGCTATACAACTAAAATATAAGAAAATTGTGACATGATAATCCACATTTTCATGTTTATTGTTTGGTGTTCCCTATTTGTCGTCGTTTGCCAAGTGTGTGGAGCCAGCATAACGTGTGAGTATAGATGAAAATATAGAGTGAGCGAGAGACAAATAGGAGAGCCGCCATTTTCAACATTTTCTATATTTGATCAAGTATAAAAATATATAAAATATAAAAAATATTCCGTACCTCACACATTATCCATCGCCACATAAGTCATAACAGTAAGTTTCACATTCGAATGTCAAATGTGTAAATTGAAATACGCAGTTAAAAACATTTAAAATGGCGCATAAAATCTCTGACAGGTTTTTTTAATCTCACTATGAATATCGGCGCGAATTCCGGGAAGCGGGAAACCGCGTCCCATTGATTAATTCCGTTTCAATAATTGACAAATTTACTACAAAAAGCTTTTTTATGATACGTTAACTGTGAGGAACCGATGATTTAATATATTAATTGAATTCGTATTTTACCGCATACATGGTATTGATGGATTGATATTTGAAAATTCCGTTAATAATAAATTAATTCTCCAAAAAACCAATAGTCGGCAATATTGATACTTTATAATAAAATTTTATATTAATATTTAATTATTAACTTAATTGAAATCGTATGTAACCACAAACACGGTATCGATGAATAGGTACATCGATCGAGCATTTTCAATGGAAAATGCTGATATGTTAGTTGATGTTATATAAGTTATTTGATAATATATTTGTTCGAACACCTTTTACCTATCTATAAGTAAATTTAAAACTGAATCGCTTGCAAAAAAACACACACAAATGTATGAACAATCACCAAAATTAAATAAACCAAGTAACGTTTATTAAGTGACAAAACATACAAGTAAAATTAATTACAACTCAATATACAATGAACAATTAATAGAAAAAGAATTTCTTAAGACCATTACGATACATAAATATAATTAATCGAAATGAAACAAAAGAAACCAAATATACAGTGCTATTACAGCTTCAGTTATACAAGATACATTTTTAATTATAACGTATTGAAGAGTAAAATTTAATTAATGAATTCTATTTATCTACCATTGTCAACTTAGATACAAAATGAAACTTCACAACCAAATTAAGATGAATATTTAACAGAAATTGATTTTGTCGGTCTCTAACGAATAAGTCGAGTAAATAAACATCGTTTACATTATTGGAAGCTCGCGAGTACAATTGAGTGAGATAACCGCCTTCGCTTCGTAATTTAATGTTTGTAGGTATTGTTTGATATATATATAAACGTGTCTAACAGTTTGCTTTCCTAAAGCATTATTGATTTTATACGCGTATTATTGACGACTTAATTCTATAGTAGATAGAATAGAGCCGTTAAATCTGTCGAATATCAAAAATGATTTAAGGCTCTAGGTACAAATCTTCATTGATATCGAATTTTAGATTTTCTTTTGTAATGAATATCTATAATTTTAACTAAAAGTATCTTATATATGTAGATTGTGGGAGTACATTGAATCTAGCAATGACATAATTGTATCCAGCGCGATGCAGACATCCGCCGGCACCACTTTATTGACGCCGCCAGCGAAATACGCATCTACCTGTCCCCTTGACTAACAGCTTACTGCAGCGTCTGTGTGACGTGCTGAAATCATTTATTTTGTATTTCACTAAATAAAGTGGCTCAGCTTGCTGTATTGGTATTGCAACAGCGCAGAAACTTTGAGAGTGAGCGCACTCAATACAAACACGCCACTTAAAACATTTACTGCTGTAGATACTCGTTTAAACAACAAAAAATAGCAATGTTTATTTAAAGAGGAAATTTAAAAGTCCAGTAAACGTTGTTAAGTCCGTTTCATATCATTGCTATTTATTTTTCAGGGATACGAAATGCTGCGTAATAGATATGTATGTGTATACCCTTTAGTGAAAGGCCTCTCAACCGTTTTATGTAAGTTGAATTTGATAAGCTTCCTTATGAACCTGATCAGGCTTACATGGAGATTCTTGAACGTGCCGGTTTCCTCACGATGTTTTCCTTCACCATATTATACGGTCATAATATCAAATGGAACTCAAAACATTTATTTTCTTTTTCAATTTCTTGAAACTTGGTTATAAATAAAATGACATTAACGTCGGGAATGAGTTGAAAGTGTAAACAGGAACGCTCTATATTTTAAAGAAACGGTTTTTCAATATCTCGTATGCTGTTGGCTCACGAAACTGGATTTATGTTACATGAAATAAATGCGGAATAATGGTGTCGTTATATGACGACGTAATAACTTGGAGGGAAAAGATTTTTCTCGGATTATTCTTCAGACTTTGAAATTGGGCAAGTCTGAAATAAGAGTAAAGGATGTTACGTTTTTAAATTATCGTGTTAGGCTCCTCCCGCGATACAAAACCCCGCAGGTTATATAGGTCATTAATAGTAATTATGATAAACATTATAGCACAAATTCTATGATAGCGTATTTAAATACATTGTTGAAGTTTTTGGTTTTTTGGCGAAATAAACTAGATTAAAATTAGAAAATTACAAAAAACGTACAAAATCTCCCTGACCAATTTGTGTAGTTATATTTTTTCCTATAATTATTACCTATTGTATTCGTCTAATTTACAGAAATTTGTTAACCTAACATTATTTAACTATTTTGAATAGGAATCGTTTCTTTCGTTTAAATCGTTTATAAATTTATTTTTAATATAAACGCAAAGATGCACAACATAATATTCAAATAAAATTATAGAACGCGGTACGCGTATAGGGGTAATTTAATTGAAGACTGAGCACAGTAATATCGTTACTTTGTTTACCGCCGTCTGGGAAAGGCAATCATCGCCTAATCAGGCATATTTCCTAGGACATGAATCAATTATAGGCGTTTATTATTTTATATGTGAGGAATTACATATCCTTGTGGAGTGCAATTTCGCATCTATTTCGTTATTAAAGACTTGATTTCAGTTTCATTTGAAGCTTGTTAGCTAATATGGATGTGATCTTTTGATTTTCATGAAATTTGGTGCAAATATAGATTATACTATGGATTAACACATAGGCTTTTTATCCGGGTACTACGAAGGTGAAGTCGCAGGTGAGAGAGAGATACATTAGAGGTGCATCTCATGGAATGGTGAATCATAACACAAGGAGATATTAATTTCACACAAATTATAGAGAAAAAATCCTAGATCACAGCTTTTAAATCGTATTTTTAAATTAAGTATCATTAGGACTGATACATTAAGACACAAAAGTAGTCACAACCACAAAATGGCACATAAAAAGAGTCGTTTCTTGAAGTACATAAGTATCTACTGTTACATCAAAGAACTGACGATAGGGTCAAGAATGTTGTAGAGCTAATAAAGTATAAACTACTTTGTAAAAAACAGTTATGTTCACTATAAAAATATTGCATACATTTTTATTAATTCTTAAACTGGAAAGGTATTCGATGTCGATGATGATATGTCTTTTTTATTTTTTTAACACTATTTATCTCATAGGTGGTTGCAATATACCTAATTGCAAAGCTTTGTGAAGAAATAACAGTTAGAAAAAGATGAGGACTTTAATTTACTTGATGAATTTACGTTAGCGATGTAATTTTTAATATACATATTATTGTGATAAATAATAATTAAAGAAATCTCCTTAATGTTCAAAAATAGACCATAATGACAATATAAATTTTACACACTTTTATTATTAACACGATTTTGAATTAGCTCCATCTGTATGTTTATAACGCGACTCCTTAAACTGGATGACCTACTTTAAACGAACAGATTTAATTTAAACTTTGAGTTTTGTTTGTAGAATAATCAAGGATGGGTTATAATATAATTATTTCATGAGTTGATTATTACTTATGCATCTTTGTTAGAAGCGCCAGAATTAAATAATTTCCTAACGTATCCTCTGTAAGAGAGCAATTGAGACAATTTGGTTAATTACATCATTAAAGGTGTGTTTTTCAGGTGTTTTATTAAGTCTCACTACTCATAGTTGAAAATGTGAGTGACCGTGAATTGAGTGAGTCGTGACCTCTCATCGTTTTTTTTTAACGGCTTCTCAGAAGATCTAGCTCTTCTGAACTTACCTTCCTTCATTGCCTTCCACGTTTCCAGTTATATTCAGCTTTTCTACACGAATGTACTGCGCGCGCGCAATATAACTGAAATATTTAGTGGCAAGACGATGGTTGAACATGCCAGCTAAATATGTTGGTTTCTCATTTTGCGCCAGTACTACATTTAAATTAATTTCATAATTTGTTTTTCTATATCGGCTTTTTTAAACTATAGTTTAGTTTTAAGTTTTTCATTTAAACTTTTTCAAATTTCGGCTCCAAGATTCTTGTTAAATTGATATCAAAGCAAATCAAAATGGAGTCGTCGTCTATGTAGCACTTTGAAGCCACTAGATGACTGTCAAAGCGATTCACAATACGTCTCCGTAATTAGTTAGCAATTTGCATTAATTGATTTCCTACGCATATATCGTCTAAGTGGCTTCTATCTAATTACATTCCTAACCTAAAGTTTTGACTGTTGCGTATTATATAAAACGTAGGTATAACATTAATTATAGCTTATTTGTGTACAAGAATTTTGTGACGTATGTATAATCTGTATTTGTTAACTTTGCATAGAGGGTACATCGAAATATTTTGTAATCTGTACGCGC
>NC_052111.1:1889461-1922021 GCF_012273895.1 Zerene cesonia | reverse complement strand
ACCCCCTCCTTTTCTTTCACGCAAAATAGGCGCTTGACGTCGAGTTGCGGAAAACGAGCCCGTATTATTATTATTATGCTCGAATTCAAGTTAAGGGAACGAATCTCAAATGTCAGAAAAAGATAAACAGATAATTGAGCCGGGCGAAGGTTCAAGTGAACTTTTAGTATCAACTCCGCCAAAAGCTCCCAGCCCAAAGCGAATTCGTAAACCAGTTAAGAGATTTATGTTGGATAGTTAAAAATTTAGTTTTATTGTCCTTATTCTATTTATTTCCGTGTAATGTCTTACTATTAGCAGCGTTAATAGTGGTGGAGGTGTGACGTATGTATAATCTGTATTTGTTAACTTTGCATAGAGGGTACATCGAAATATTTTGTAATCTGTACGCGCGCCTTTGTGCCTCTCTCTCTTGGAAATAAAACGTGGCACCGAACAGTTCGTTTTACTACAACTCCCGAAATATTACAAATTTCTTATTACAATTATCTGAAATCGTAGGAATGTGTTTATTTATCGTAAAATACAGACTAGTATGGTATTTTTTGTGATTATTTTACTTAATATGATGCATATATTGTGCATAATTGTAAGTAATATGGATTCTAACGGCGGTTATTTCTATTATTTTCGCTCGTAGAGTAGGCACCAATGAATGAATGAAATCGGTGGTACATTTATGAAGTAATCACGCTCCAATAAACCACGTCCATATGCTGTTGTCGTAAAAATTGTGCACTTGATGTGACAAACACAGACTGCTCCACCGTTTCATTGTGGGAGCCGCTTATCTCCGATATGTTCACTAAGGTATTTCTACTTGAAAAGCATTTTGCGACAACCGTGTGCTGTTGACATCGCACATAATTAAAACTCATGTCGTGACTCCAGAACCTTGATTACTGTTGAGTAATGGATTCGTTTTACTAGCAATTTCCGGTGTAATATTTTTAAAGCTGTACGTGACTCTGAAACGAAATGAAAGCTAGTTTCCGAGAAGTCTAAATGAAAATGAGGAACGAATCTTAATTATTGCGAGATGTTTTTTGTTGTCTAGAAAGGAAGGTTATAATTATATCGGAAAGTATATACTTATAACGCTAATGTAATAGTAATATCTAAGTTAGGATATTCGATAATATGATAAAGATTCCAAATTTTTAAGTTCATGATATAGTTAAAATTCATAGTTTTTAGTTCTAAAAAAAAGGGAAGGGAAAGAAAAAGAATATTATTTGTGGCAATTACTACCAATATCTCCTATATATTAGGTAGGTATAATTTTTTTTTTATGTCAAAGTCGGTAATGGAGCTGGTGGATCGCTTGAAGTAAAGCGCTACCACCACCCATGAACATGTCAAACAAGGTCTGCAATCGACCTTACGCCTCTACAAATGGATGGCCGACTTTAACTTGGCCTGGGATTTAATGGAAGGATTGACGAAAGGAATAAAGGAAAGGACCAGGAAGGATACGGAAAAGGATATCCACTCACCACCATCCCACTCACCGAACGAAACTTCTGTGGGGGTGTGGTACTTCCCTGGTGCGAGCTGGCCCAATTCGTGCTCGACTACCACATATAAAACAATCAATTTCTTACTTTTGTTACATCAAATGCAGTAAAGGCGGCTGATCCCAATTCTATCTATTTTATTACTAGCTACAAATCTTCATTAAATGAAGACGCAAGACGCAATATGTAGCTACCTCTCCTTCATTCACGTAATACAAGAAACATAAATATATCAATTAGGTCGTGATTGAGTTTTAGTTGAACAGATACAAAATCTCTTACTTTATTAACCCAATAACAATGATTCAATCAGTTTTTGTAGGTTGTTAGAAAACTTCATTTAATAAGAATAATAAATTTGTATAACAAAGTGAAGTCCCGTGTCCCCTAGTGGGGTATGGGGCAGATGATGTACATCTGTTTCACTGATCGATTTTCTTTGCGGACAAGTAGGTGATCAGCCTTCTGTGTCCTGCCAAACCGAGACATTGACGCCTCCTTGGTACAGTGGTAAACGCGTGAGCGTAGAACCGAGGTGTCCTGGGTTCGATTCCCGGTGGGGACAATAAAAAAAATGTCTTCACTTTATATCACAAAAATACATATATTTTTTTTTTAATTGATCAAAAGTTTCTTAATTTCTTGATTTGAAGTTAGTAAAGTAGAATTAATGAAACTTGAAATAATCGACGAGATTCCTAAACCTAAATACATATAGCTGGTACGAAATTCGATACATTCATTTCATTAAAATACGCAATTTTTGCGCAATTCATTAATTTTTCACTTATAAAATTTCTTATGTCATTCTGAAGATGCACTTTACTAAAATTTATAAAGTCCTTATTGTGAACTAGAAAGTTCAGAACCTTCTTCAGTAAAAGCGAATAGCAATGTGAATTTGTCAATTAGATTAATAAAATTTAAATCTGTTATAAAGATTACATTTTTTGTTTAAAAAGTTAATCTACTAGCTTTTCGCCCTGGCTGCACTCGGGTAATAGTTATTAAGTTTTTGTTTCTTCTTTTTTCAGGAATTATTAGATGCAGTGATAAAAACCAATAACAATAATCATTGTTTAGGGTCTTGGTCGTAATATCATTGATATTTATATAATGTGCGTGCGTACAATTCACATGTGTCATATGATTTTACATTATTTTCTGCAATTTTACACATTTTAGATTCATTCACCTTTTCTTAAATAATGGCTCAAGTTATTCAAAGAGCTAAATTTGGTAGGGATGAGAGAAAATTGCCACAAACAAAAAATATCACGACTCTATAACAAGATTTAAGATGGAAATCTTAATGTATCTATTCTCGACGTTTTATTCAATTCTTTCCATTCAAATTAGACTCTTAACTTCGAATTCAATTTCAATCTCACCTATCATCGCCTGTCTGAATAAATTTTTCTTTAAGGTTTTCGATATTTTATAAAATTCACATTTTGCATTGATTTGATGCGAAGAATACTCGTTCATAAGAGGCGGCATTGAAGATAAGTTCATCAAGTATCAATATTTGTGCTGCTTATTAAAATGTAGTAGCATCACAGATAACATTTATTTAATTCAATGGTAGGAATTTAGTCCGCATCGAGTTTGGATTTAATTTAATTATGCCTCGAAAGATCTAAAGACAATTTTTTATCATTGCTCTTGTTTTTTGAACGAAATTAGCCATGCTGTTCTTTCATTTGAGTCTCGTAACTTCTTTTCTACGCTAGCGCAGCTTCTATTAAACTAAGTCACAGCGGTTGCAGTGAAGTTAAGTAAATTTAACAGCAATTAGGTGTATGTTAACTGTCTGAAGCGCATATTGCCACTCAGCCTCCGTTACGCTCTCAGACCGGATGATATTGCTAATTGGGTTTTCTAGCAGCCGGAAATCGTATAAAGTTTAATACGACAAGCCCTGCCAAGCAACAGCATATAACATAATTGTTAGGTAGCTTCTTGTTTGTGACTAACAATGGACTGGACGTGATCTTGTTCGGGCTAATGTGTTTTCAAGACACTTCTAGGGATGGATGATGAATTTATTTATTTTGAGTACAAAATATTTGGTAGATATATATATTTGATATACAAACTGACTTCATACATTTAATGATTCTATCCATTACTACTCTCTAAAATCTCGAATATATTCAGAAGCAAATTCTGTTATGAAAGTATGGGATAATCACGTAGATGTTGAAAGTTAAACAAAAAGACAGTCAAGAATTCTGCGCCAACCAAATTTTAGACGTGGGCACGTGCTTCACTTAATGTCACTTGACGAAAAATCAGCTCATATTTTCTATCCTAAATATTACCTTTCTTATATAATTTTCTGATTTATACACGTTACGTATTAACCTAATGCAGTATAAATTATTTTTCTATTTGATAGGAATACTATTATTAAGAATTATTAATCAAACGTGAGTTTCTATTTAATTTTTAGTTGATTTGAAATAATTCACACGAGCGAATATCTCTATATTCAGAGAGAAATATTTATTGCTCTCTGAATTTGTTATGTATTCGAAAGTCAAACTCCATGAAATCAACTTTTAAATTTTCTTTTATAATAATGATGACTAAAACATATAATCTCTATACGCCTCTTTGTATTTTTCCTCTCTGTACCTGGCCTCTTTGTACCTTTACCTACGGAACCTTAAAAGCCGAAGAGTGAATTGTTAAAGCCCTGATGCGGCGCAGTATTTGAATGTTTAGCTCCACAGCCGCCAGTGCAACTGTACAAATTGAATAAATATTGTTCCTTTTATCCCACCAGTCTACTTGTTTTGGTGTTACATCACTTTGTTTTATTCGGTAGCAAACAAGGAAGTAGCAAACGTTCACGACGCTACGAACTATTTATCTCATAAATAATAGTCTTACTATTAATAACTTTCCAGTTCCACAAGTTGTACTGAAGTTTCATTTTACACATTACATTTTTGGAGGAACTTCCAAATAAAATTCATGCAACTTTCGTCGTATCTACAGTGGTGACACATTAGAGCAAGTTTTCCCAGCAAGACATGCAAGTTGCAAACTAAATAAGTTACCTACGCAGTCATAAAGTGTAATTTGTTAGGTTTTGATATACGTCACCAGAGCGAAGTCGGTAGCCGCAAATTGCAGACTCATTGTTTGCGCCAAACAAACACTCGCAGGGCTCGTTTCCTTCCTCTCACAAAGGAACTCCATTTACGGCAACGAAATTATTTTCATTTAGGTTACTTTGTTACCATTCGTATAATTCGAACGTTAAAAAAATATTTTGAAATTCGTACGAGTGTGTGATTATTCAAATATACCCTCTAATGGTTCAATGTTATATGAATAATTGTAAGATATCTTGGATGATGGAATTTTTATGCGACTTATAGGAACATAGTTCTCGACTTATAGGTATTTTAAGAAGCCATAAATAAGGCATACATTCTTTTAAAAATTAACTAAAAGTAATAATATATACACAGATAAAAACATCAGGAAAATGTTAATGTTATTGAATTATTGTCGTGCAATTTGTAGATAGATACAGCTAAACATTTACATGAAACTATGGCTGCATATCCAAAGTTAACAGTTAACCAAAAATCACAAAGCAGAGTATCAATTTGAACAATGTTTGAATACTTATTCAAAATTAAAAGCACAGAAAGTAAACATATCATCGTCACTCGAATAAATCCGTGAATTTTTCATGGGCTATCATCTTTCGCTTCAGTTGGTTCGTCAAAAGGGCTACATAGAAGTCGATTGTGCTCACTTGGCGGCTAAATTTGTTCACACAAGCCGAAATGTCAAAGGATTTTTCAAAACCTGAGTTTCCAACAGTTTTCCAATCTTTTGTATTTGTGAAGTTTATATGAAAAGCAATAAAATGTGTATTATATTGAATAGACCAAAGCCTGTTAACTGTTAACAATAGCTCAATCGAAAACGTCCAATTGTTACACGTTTCAAATTAATATTTACATGCCACATTCCTAAGAAAAGAATATTTAAGTTAATATTGTTAATAATTGATAATTGTCAAACATTTATAATCAATATTTACATAGCGCATTTTTTACGATTTTTTTTTTCTCTATTGATATTGGTAAATGTTAATAATTGGTAAGTACGTTTAATTTAGTACTGAATTTCTCTGAGGAATTTCGATATGTAAAAATATATTGATTTTATATAAAATGATTTTTTTACATGAAAAAATGCTTTGGGACTTATTAATTCTCATAAAAAGGTATCATATATACTATAAATCTCTAAAAAATTGATGTATTCTACAAAACATATCACATGAACATGCTAAAAGTATACCTAATTGCAAGAAAAACAAAAGCATAATTTTCCGAAGCAACTGTTCAGAAATCCCTAAAAGCAATATCACATTCTAAAGTATGCTTAAAACTAATGGATTTTAGTTTCCTTAATGGTCTTCACAATTCAGCCACCTAAAGCTATTAAGCTTTCTATTTAAGATCCAGTCGAGCTAGATTGAACTCTTTTTCTGTCAGACTCGCATTTCTCTATGAAAATCCAACCAAAGAAACCAAGACCTACATTTATGGGACAGAATAATGAAGCCGCAAAATAAAAGTAATTTTTGTAATGATCAAATGCGATATTAAAACACACTTCTATTGAATGATATTGGAGCTTCAGCAATTCGAATCAAATAACGTTGATAATAATTAATTGAAATTGTACTTGTTCGCTGTATTATGTAAATTGCTATGAAAATACGCAATAAGCTATGTTTAATACGTTGTGAGACTTTATCAACACGAAGCAGGCATGTACCAACACCGTCTCCGCAAAAGGGTTAAGAACAGACCCTTTGGATGACTGTCGTTTATAACGACACTTGGGGTACACCGCAATTCGCTTGTCTGCTTCTAAAGGGCATTTGTAAGGGTAAAAGGGTGTGAACGAAAATGAATAAAGGTATCGACGTAAATATTTTATTTATTGCCATTTGAATGTGTACCTCTCCAAATGGATATGAACATGTTATTGAAATAATTTAAATAGTATTTTCTTGTGTTTGGTTTCACGCGAGTATTATACATTTAGAAATTAAAAACTTTTCAACGGATTTTAAACGCGATTTATATAAATCGCGTTTAAAATCCGTTGAAAAGTTTTTAATTTCTAATTTAAATATTCACAATTATGTAAAAATATTCAAAAAAGGGAAACTAATAACTAAAAAGTGAACTAACTTTATGACACACAACAAAAAAGACGAATCGCGCGTTTCATTTGAGGTATTAAAATAAATATAATTGAAATTGAAGAAATATGAATATATTTCTTCAAAGAAATTGTTAAAGTTAGAAGTAAACGTTCAGTCAGATAATAATCTTAACAAAAATCGAATCCACCTTCAAATTGTCAAAATTAGATCAAAATTTTAATGGGACCACATGGCAGGTTTCAAATAAAAAAACCGGATCACATAGTATAAATAATGGGGTAACAATAAAAAAAATACATGCGACTTCGGTTCAGTTCAATCCAAGTAAACAATTGCAAGTTATTACACTTATTATACTTAATAAATAAGCAATACTTAGGACTATCTGTCCTAAGGAATAAGGACCACTTCTTACTCTATGTAAGAATCGTAATGGAATTTTCATTAGACTTAAGATCTGTTATTAAACAAAACTCCTAAACCCTGCGTATTAAAAGCTACGTTACAATGTCGTTAACTCTGTAAACGTTTCAAGTGCACTTAAAAAGCCATCGTCAAAATAATTGGATTCTCTAAATAATATTTATTTTCGCTTTGAGGTTGCTTGGTTGGAGACACCTTCATTATTTGTTGCTCGACATTCTGCAAAGTACTGGTAGTGGTAAGTCTTGTCTATTTTATTAACATAATGTAGCATAGTTCTTCAAAAATGGCAGTAGAACGTAGCAATATTAATTTAAGAGTCACCATAGCTCAAACATCCGACACAGTTACCTTCTATTAATATCTTTGAAATCTAGCAACATTTTGTAATATTAAATACAAACGTAAAATCCGTTGGTTAAATATTACAGAAATTATTATAGTATATATGGTACAGGTATACTCGTATACTCTTAACGAAACTTTATAATCTAGTAATAATAACTTAAGACTCTTCGTTAAACAACTTTAATGAAGTTCTCGATGAACAAACGAGTTACCAAAACTAGTTAGCCAGTTAACTACGAGTACTTATAATAAAACTAATATAGAATTATTACGAGCCGATGTGGTGTTTTTATTTTTACACACAGAATAAACAAGTTTTTCTTTATGTATATCCCGTACTAAGCTCCTTCGCTAATATAGCTAACTATTTATAAACTATTTTTTTTTCATGTATTTCATATCTTTTATCTTTATGAGTAATGAATTTATTAGTATTAAGATCGCAATTAGTACGGCATGAAAGCGATTTCGAAAAATTGTTTAATACAATAAAAGACCGCTATAGATTTCCTGATTTCCATACACTATTTCAGATTATGTCTACCAATAACGTTATCAAATGGAGATGACTATGGGTATTATAATGGAGCCCGAATCACCGACCATACATCATAATACAGCTAAGTACTCATAGCCACATATCATTTGATAACGAATAACACATGCCAATACATTGCGAGTCCCAAGAGACGCGCTCGGTTAATAACTCCGACGTCCAAATCACTCGCTACATTTATGTTTGTATTCCAATCAAAATGCTATTTGAAATGTCGAAGTTAATCAAACTATAACCAAACTATGATTCAAATCTTCGAACCTACTACTTATTAGATTTAATATTTAATGTTTCAATGGGTTAGTTATAGACGCAAACGTTTATTTAAAAATTAACGTCATCAGTAAATACTTATATTTATATATTATTATTACTTTCAGGTGCGGTTGAAAATCTATCTCAAAAACGACAACTTATCTTACAAAGAGATCATATGACTAACGAGACTTTAAAAATTCAGTTCAATCGCTAATGAAAAATACACCCTAATGGACAACAAAAGCAATTGTTTCATATCATTGTATTATTCCTCCTAATTTGGTAAGACTTCTACTACGTCAGAAGACACATTACTGTAGCGGTATTATTCTACAAACAAAAGTTGATGTACTACACAGGTGCGCTATACACTTGTCTCGGACCTTACATTAGAATTATAAGCAAGTGAATACAATGCCCCGAAACGTTATTGTTACCACCCACAGTAAATTTCAGAAGGGGTAGCAACTAACAGCGTACTGAATAAAATATATGACAACGTCCCTTAATGAATTTAGTTCTAACTACTCTCTAACATAGTTGCTCGTTTCGAGACACATAATAGTACAGCGAAAGACATTACTAATTATGTTAAACAATTTTAGAAGCTGACGTCCTTATTAAATCTTCTGTATGAATAAAAATCGATTGCCGTTCGTCAGTCTCTCGAAAATTCGAAAATTGCTGGGCCGATTTTGATGCATTCACAACAGTCTATGAAGGTTCAAAAAGAAGATAAGAAAAAATGTGTCAAGAATAAAACACTTATTTATGAATCATGTTTACAACTAGATAGAAGAGATTATTAACAATTTTGTTCGAAGTTTTACTCTGAAGGATTACTGAAGCTGCACAAAGTTGAATATTTTAAAATGAGACGTCTGATTATTACGACTTTGTTGTCAAGATTTATCAAGACTTAAAGTAGATAAGAAGATTAACTTAACTGGAAATACTTCTCGTTGCTAGGAAATGCAATTTCACGTACATACACTTGTTCTATTTTCAATTTCATTGTATTGTAAAATAGCTTAGTCGTAGATTTCAAATAAAATTTATTAAAAGCACTTCAGTTACATTAAAATCGAATCAAACACCTAATATCTTAAATTTAATTTTTTAGTTTTATAGCATTGAAATGCTTTATAAATGAGAGAGCCTAGCCTATCGGCCACCCGTGACGTTGCTACGGTTAGGCAAAAAACGCGAGTTCGAATCCCGCGTCGTGATCATTTTTTTCTATTCTTTCAAAATTTCTAACCTAATTAATATCTTTTTTAAAAAATTGTCAATTTATGTGATCCGTCATTAAGCATCAAATTATCAAAACGTAAGGTGACAAAACCAATTAAGTTAAGTACACACGAGAGCCGTAGTTGAGGAATTCTGCATATTAAATCAAGCGAGCGTGGCGCGGGTAAAGCACCCAGGGACTTGTGACAGGCCAGTTTGTCCTACAGTGTTTGCTGTAAAACCACATTTCAGCTCCATTGAAAACTTAATTATGACTGTTCCGTCCCTCGCTAACTCTCGCCTAACTCCGCACGACATTGTATCTACATCGTTTTCTTAATGCCATTAACGGGATATTAAATGGACTGTTACTTAGTCGTCTATAAGTCAAATAATTACTATGGCAATGCGAGGTGTAGCGAGGAGTGATTAGGTATAAGATACGGTTTCATTGAAACCATAATTAAATTTATACTCAAGAATATCATAACATAATCATATCATATCATACTAATATTATAAATGCGAAAGTTTGTAAGATGTGTGTGTGTTTAACTACTGAACCGATTGCAATGGAATTTGGTACGTAGACAGCTGGACAACTGGAATAACATATAGGCAACTTTTTATCACGATATTCGCAAGATGCGCATTTAATCACCCAAAAATTCCGATACATGGCACTATTACTATTAATAACCTTTGCTCACGCGGGCGAGCCGTAGGCAAAATAGCTTATATTAAAGCACCTGTAGATATTTCATGTGGAATACAAATTTTAACAGTGTATTAAAATGAGTAAACGAAACTAGATCGCCATATGAATATGTAAAATTAAAATGATCTAGCGAGTTTGCATTAAATTTTGACTTATAATAACTCCAGAAATTGCTAACTAGTTTAGCACGTATCACAATTTGAAAATTATTTGGCAGAGTGCAAAGTTAGTGAGTTTGCAAACAAGGAATTGCATGTAACCTTCGTTAATTCAACAATTGCACTGCACCTCACACCCCCACACACTTGCAAACGTGCGAAACTGTAAACCTCCTAGTTCTCACTAGCCGCACCGCGCCGAATTAAAACTTTTCTATTTAGAAGGAACACGGACCATGTTGAAGCCGACAGAGAAGAAATAACTGTCCCAGTTGAAATCATACTTTGTTTGTGGAAAGAGTTGCATTCAAGTTTGTCCTATAATATCTGTAGTGGATCGCAGTTTTGAAAGAGTATTTTATTTACGAGATTTCCAATTTCGTCGGACAAAAAGCAAGCTTTAATTTACGAAAACCAGTATCCGTGCCATGTAAATTCAATGGCCCATGTAGAGTTATACTCGCGTGTCTACACCGTAAATCTTTATGAACTATTGAAAAAACACTAAAAGGTAAAACATCTATACACGTATAAAAATAAAATTATTTAACTGACAGTTTAGAACGTAATGGAGGTTTATATGACAATAAAATAATTACTGCCGAAAATATTTTATTACTTGCTTCAATAAGAAAAAAAAAAATCTGAATTTGACACCTCATAACAACAGACTTTAAGTATGTGAAGTATCGTATTACAGGCGTTTGTTTAATATATGCCTATTATCATTTTTATATATTGTATATTACAAGACAATAGCTAAGAAACAGATAGGATTACATTCATGATTAACATCAGCTTGACGACTTATACAAAGAAGAAACCTTTGACGGGCGTCGAGTTAATGTTACACAAGACTGTAATTTAGTTTATATCTAGGTATTGTTAAAAATTAAGTCAAATACAGTTTATTGCAAATTAAGTACACAATTAGTAATATGTTTTCAAATTAATAAAGCAACACGCGACATGCACAATTAACTAGCATATAATAACAAAACAGTATCATTGATGTCCATTTAAGATGTCCGATTCCGATACTCCTGATGTATTTATTTTATATCCACTAAGGCTGAAGTAAAGCAAGTCGGGGTGCTAAGTGAGATAAATTACAGTTTTAATTAATGCGCGCGACGCCCGCTTGACCGTCGAACGTCGCTTCTGTGGGAAAATTTTCAAAGCCTGCAAGCTTTTCTATGCAAATTACTGTCTCGATATTGGTTTTACTAATCACTTATTCTTATACGTCGGAGTACGGTTTTTAATTATCATTTGAAATGCATGGAGTGATTTTGCTATATGCTTGGAATGAATTTGCTTTAAAATTTAATAACGATAATATTTTCATTGAAAATATTAGTCATGGTGGTACTGGCTTTAGATTACGATGAAGCTGAAAAAATAATTCAGTTACCCTACCATTGTTATATTATGGTGCCATTTGCCACTAGATGCTTTCACGTATTATTATTACACGGGGTTTTTTAGGCTTATAGCTAATAGTTTTCAGGACATTTGGATGGAAGGATGCTATGAACACACAGAAAATCAAAGATGTATTTACGATTCATAATAATGCATTAACAACTATACTTTAATTTATCCTTTTACGTTTTCATGAATAATTTTGCAACAAAAGACTTAACTAGATCAGCTTTTAACTAGATCAGTCCATCAGTAACTAAATTGATTATGTTACATAACAACAACAGGAAATATAAAAAATCGTTCTAATCTTGCTACTGTTTTAAAAGGATCGGAAAGTATGCGAAGCTAGTTGCCAAGCCGTAAGATTAAAGTCTTTGCTTGATCCATGAACAAATTGGCCGACTAATGAGATAGTTGGGAACGAGCGGTTTGGATTACCCCTAAATGAATCAAATTCACCCAAGACCTCACTTTCGTCTATCAATTACGATCCTAAATTATATAAACTTATCTTACATATAGCATATTTCAATACACAAATTTTGGATCTCATCAAATGAATGAATAGATGAAACAATAGAAAATTGTGATAAATATATGAATTCAATAAATTGTAATAGTTCATAAACTCAAGCACTCATTAAATTGATTAATTATGGCGTTCGGAATTAAATATTTCATGATGTTTTACAATATGTTGTGCAATACTTAATTGTATAATATTGATTATAAATAAAAGCCGGCAACACAACGAGTTCAAACCTTTTAACTACTGCAAGGGAGAGATAAAACTTTGATAATTCCTTCTTCTTCAGTCTAGTTAAACTTTTGACCGCTCAACAAGCAAAATTACAGAAGATACTATTTATTATTATAAAACTTTTCAAAATTAATGCATGCATTAAATTCCAATAAGTTATTATATACGAGTATACGCCAAAATCTACAAATCCTTGACAAATTTGTTATCATTTGACTTGAAATTAGAAATGCAGCTGTGTATATTTCAGGCTTTCAAGTTACTTAAATGAATTATTCACACTTAAAATACTAAATTTAGATAATTTTCGATATCTATATGTATGTACAAAGTCTATTTTTAAAACAGTGACTACATAATTTTGTTTCAACTGAATGACTGTTTTGTTATATATTTTCGTTCCTACTAATAAACATTTATGCATTCCGTATAGTGGCTTTATAGCGTAATCACTACTAATAATGTTGTAATAACACTATCACGTAGATTCCAAAGCTTAAACCTGTATTTTAACACAACGTAACAAAAAACGTAAACCTGTATTTTAACTCAAACAATATTAATGCAGATTTAAATTTAACATTTCCACGTTTAAAACCTAATTGCTGTCGTTGGCCATGACCGTATTTTTAATTCAAAATAAAACGACCGCAAAGTTGTTCCAAAGTTTATAATGCTTGTTTTATAATTATTGTTGGTGAGGTAAGCATTTGGTGAACCCTGGGCTGGCTGAAAGCTGTAACGTGTTGAATTCATAATAGGAAGTGGTTTCTGCTTGAACACACACCAAATAACATTCAGTTATGTAAGCTTGAATATACCTTGTGTTATATATAATACGCATGGATTTCATATGTAATTGAATATGTTTTCCAAATATGGTATCTGTAAACTTCCTTGTGGAATAATTCATCACATCAAAATACATATTGTATTTACATTTGATTCTCTTATGCCTGCTTCTTGTGCGGTATTATTGTAAATGAATAACCATATAATGTTACACAGATAATAAATACAAAAGCACATTAAATATAAAGATTATATAAAAATAATGAATTTTGCATTTTCTAATACATATCTACGTAATCGACTTCACAAAGAACTAATTGAGTTGCCATATTAAAAGTGTAACGTTGAATTAATAAGATCTAAAAATGGACCCAACCAATAAAGAAAAAGCCATCCAAGAATACGTATCTACGATGACTTTTACGAGCAGTCTTACCGCAACAGCATAACTTTTTTACAGCCCGCTGATCATCACAGTTATATCCACAAAGATATTGCTTACAACGTAACTAATGTATTCCTTAGTAATATTTAATATCGTTATTGTCGACATTATTTTTATATACTTACAACAATATAAGAGTATTTGTTAGGGTGCATTTATTTATAACAATTCTTAGATCTAATTCTAATGAAGATTTTTCAAAAATCTTAATATACAACGAGAGTCGAGACTTGACATCATTAAATACAATACATGTATATGATACATATGTACGTAACCATTTAGATGTATTTATGTCATGTTAACGTTAGCCATTATTAAGATTTAACCGTTGTTCTTTTTTATAGGAAAATAACTATAAAAAGTAAATGAACAATCCTTCCACGTAGGCTACCTTTATCCTCTTTTCAACGAGAATAATATTATTCGTGAGCAGAGAAAAATAAAAAAGGATTATAGGGCAGGTGATGATCTCCGGATAATTTCTTCTGCTGCTCTAGGTGTACAGAAATAATATTTGCATATCTAGAAAATGTTTCAATTCCAGCTATATTTTATTATTCATAGTATCCATCGTTGAAAATGCAAAACATTTAAATAAAATCAAATGCGAAATTATCACCTCAGTGAATTCAAAACATTTTACTAAATATTGCTATTTGTATCGAAGTTATACCTCTAGCGAACAATAAATGAAACTTTAAATTATTAACATCTCAGATGGTTTGGATTAATGAAAGTTAATTGTAAGTTGAACACGTTCCCCACCTTAACAAACTTCAAACCATTTCAAGTTTATACACTTCCGAAATTGCCAAAGTACAGGCAACAGTAAATTAAATTTAAGCAGACAGGATCAAAGTTAACATTCACATATCTGAAATGTAGTATGTAACAAAACCGCGTGTAATTATCCAAAGAGAAAAGGGTACCAAGTCAGTGGCTTTTACCATGTTAAAGTATTTGTCAAACAGAGGTTATTTCTCGCACTTAACTTTGACATACTCATTTCTGTGTACACCACATCGCGTAAGGTTCTTGTTGTGATGTAAGTTTGAATTTAAATGGCGGCGGGGAGAGAAAAAATAAAGCATGTAGGTATTTTCTCCCCTAGCCAAGTGCGTGTTTTAAGCTTAACAACTCCGAGTTCTTGTTAGAAATAGCAAAGAGACCTATTTGTAAAGGATTAGTTATGGTTAGGTATAGTATTTACATATCATGTTTGAATTAAAAACGTTGTTATGATTGAATATACTTTATTTTTAAGGGTTTTAAAGACGTGCTTATGATAGGGAAGTACTGTAAAATAATTACAGTCAATTGTCATTTTTTTAGAATTTGCCATGGAAAATGAATAGCAATGAGAAATTTAAAATTTCCAAGGAAGAAAACGACATTTATAACTTTACGGCTACAAGTCTTCCTTTAATAATATTTTGTAAGATTTCATCCACAACTTGCTCGGAAATAATTTATCTTAAATTAGGAGCAGTATTAATTTCCTCATCAGTTACGCATCGCTTAAATAAATTATTAAATCTTTTTATATCTAGTGAAGAGCAACACTTAAAATTCTTTACCCGCTTCGAAAGGCCCTGACGTAACTGTATCAAATTAACGTCGGATCTTTCATTTCAGCATTTGCTAAAGTGGTTTTTGCAATGAAAAAGATAATTAAGTAAAGGTCATTTAGCGGGATGTTCTATTAAATTTCATAATTGTCAGCGTCGATCCATTATTCAAATTGATCTGTTTTAATGTTGTAATTGCTTTGCTAGTTTGTGAATTTTCAAAAGAAGTTTGAACCTTTTTTGGATAAAGAGTAAGCCAACAACATAAAATCCGACTCTCGCTTATGTTCTATATAAAGTTGGAAAGAGACTAAATGAAGAAGATCCCAGTGGGATCTGGCTCGTTCAAAGTGACACGTCACTTGCTACATTATTATCTTTAAAGTCATTCTTGACACGATTAATTTATTATTAAATAGTGCGAAGAGTCGTGTGGTTTTCAATATTACCAGCTGATTTGAAAAATAATACCAGCGTCATTCTCACGCAAATGGCCCCTTGCTTCGGGGGCATAGTTTTCACTGATGACACATATGTTTTACTGATCGATTTACTTTAAAAAAGGCATAGGGCATAGGTGGGTCAACACTAAAATACACATTTTTTATGTGGTAGTCGAACACGCGGCACTATTTGGGCCAGTTCGCACCGGGGAAATACACACCCCTACAGAAGACCGGCGTGAAATAGCATCATGCTGTGTTTTGTTCGGCAAGTGGTGGAGCCGGAGGCCCATATCCTTTTCCTTACCCTTCCAAGTCTTTTCCTTTATTCCTTTCGTCAATCCATCTATTAAATCCCATTCCAATTTGAAGTCGGCAATCCATTTGTAGAGGCGTAAGGTCCGCAATCGATCTTACGTCTCCCCAAATGTTCATGGGCGTTGGTAGCGCTTACCATCAGGCGACCCACCAGGTCCATTGCCGACTATGACATAAAAAAAAATTAACATTCAAATCTTCGAATGAAGGCTCATGTTTAAAATGGTGGATGTATCTACAGATATGATTACGAAACCAACCAAAACCAAATAATTACATACTTGATGATAATACAGCGCAGAGAATTACTGCTTGTTCACTTATCTACAATCAACAATTTTCCACGAATAAACTCATCGATTGCTTTCAGTGTGAAATAACACATTCGTGGGCGTATTCCAACTCCTTCATGTTCATATTCTTATTTAATTGAACTGCATTTGTTCATCGCGCCACTGCGTCGTTCATGCACGTTTCAATGCGGCAGTTTATCCCACATTATTTCTTAGCCCCCGGTTGGTATTACAGGAAGTTCGCGAACCGGCACACGGGGAATACAAATTGTCTTCAAATTGTATACAACGCCCAACGTCAAACGATTGCCAGATATTTCCAGTTCCTTTAAAATTTATTCGTACCAATTTTCTGTCGAGCCACAATTTTTTTCATTTTGTTATATAAAACTAAGTCAAACAAACCATGATAAAAAACGTAATATATACTTTATTGCTTACAAAGTGTCACAAATCTTTATTTATATTTAATGAATTACCTATATCTAAAATAATTTATTTATTACTTAACAATCATTACCTACAAATCAATAAATAGTATATTACAATAATAATTGAGCGTCTGGTTATTTTTGGTACAATTTAAGAGCTGATGAAGGTTTAATCATCTAAATGAAAGCAGGCCACGTAAATTATTAAGTCGACCCGCGACCCATTTGCTGTCGCTACAGAATAAAAATTTTTAGCCTTGAATAAAGTAGATGAAAAATTTATTTACAGTCAAAGTTGGCAATGGGATGAATTAATACTTTACAATTTTCACGGGAATGGGTCGCGTATTGCGTAGGGGTGTTCGGCGTTCGTTTTGAGGTAGTAAATTCCATCTTTCCTGTAATAAATAAAAACTCACGATAAATGATCACATACATGATATAAATATAAATATGTAATATAATAAATATCTATGAAACGAAATGAAAACGTTTCGCTCATTTGTCAACCATTGAAGGTTGAAACAATGCGTAACTTGAAGCTCAGTTGTTTTCAAAAGATCTGAACGCGTTGAACTTCTTAAAGAAATCTTTAAGTTCTATATCTAGTCCATCTTGGAACACAGAAGTTCAATCACCTTGATCAATATGAAACATAGCATAGTACGACTGGGATATAAAGATAATTATTTAAAAGATGTGTATAACGAGTGTACAAAAGGCGGCCATATTGCTTAAGAGCAATCTCTTCTCTGCAAACATTAAGTAAAGGATATGTACGACAGGTTATTTAACAATCAGAAGAATCCGACGAAAGAAAAAAAATTCGTTATTTCCATTTCTATTCTAGTCATATTATTCAACACTTTTCGTAAAATTTCTATAAGTATTATTGAACCCGGTCAGCTTCAGAGCGCTATAAAAGTGAATAACGAATTAATAAAAAATAATTGCGACAAACCCTCTAAAAGATTGTACCAATGTCATTTTGTTATAATATATATAACAAAACAATGTTCAAAAAGTGACTTATTTTTAGCCCCTTTACTTTCCCTTTTACAGAAAGAAATAATAAGAGCAAACTGACAATTCAGTTTGCTACCAATAAGATTTCGTGAAATTTCCTGTATGTTTGCTGGTTTAGAAGACAAAGCGTCCAAGCCCTTAGCACCCGTTTTTTCAAGATGGCCGCGGTACAAGGGTCACAGCCACAGTACAAGTCAAGCTTCTATTAATCGCCCTATATAAAAAAAAAAAAAATTATTGTTTCCTGATATATGAGATACACAACCCTTAATGTAACTTTTCAATAGACTATATAGTAATAGTAGGTATAATAACAACTCTTTCAATGAAAAGTGGTACTAATGGGCTACAACCATAATATTTGCATTTACAGCCTATGATTTTTATAATGATGAAAGTCTCGTTTACTTATTTTGAGATTCAACGTCCTTGGCTCTAGAGATTTAAACAGCAGTTCTAAGTACCGTGCAAACTGGTGTTCGTTGTATAATTAAACCTTAAAGCAACGAAAGTTAACTGTGTTTATGAATAGTTAAAATAACTTGACTGTTATTTGTGGCTGTTAAATGGAAATGTTGGGCTGTAAGTTTTGTGATCGCTTAGTATTTGGCACATGTCGGTGTATACTTCCTGTTTAGTATTTCATACGAGGATATGACATTAGTGTGTATTTTATTAGGTGAATTATAATATGACACTTGTAGTTTGTTTTTATTGTATTTTATGGTGGCAATATCTATGACAATTGGTAATAGCGGAACCTTTATGAGCGGAACCCTTATATTTAACCTTTAACCTTTTAAGTACATGGCAACACAAAGAGTAGCATTATGTCTCCGAGGCACAACATAATATCATTTCGAATAAAAATTCATGTACATTAAAATCTAATGGTAAAAATAAAAATTTGTAATATCAGTATAGACGCTTAATTTCTTTTTTACATATACCGGTAACGAGCTTTAATATACATTTATTAAAACAATTAAAAAGGGACTATCAGAAGCAAATATACAATAATTAAATTTGTACTATGAATTTTAAATATTTAATC
Source organism: Zerene cesonia (assembly GCF_012273895.1). Classification (NCBI taxonomy): domain Eukaryota; kingdom Metazoa; phylum Arthropoda; class Insecta; order Lepidoptera; family Pieridae; genus Zerene; species Zerene cesonia. Next base: position 1,903,037 of record NC_052111.1, on the reverse strand, counting down.
AGTAATTACGGATGATACCTACCGACCATGCACTCAAATCATAAATCACAAAACAGAGGTGATTTTGATTTTATGCTCAAATGAACACGTAACGTTAATGTAATTACTTTCACTCACCCGTAATGAATGTCGAAGCCGCCCATTATCAAAGTCTCGCCCGTGCCCTCACAGGAGCCCTGGTAATACAGCTCGTCATAGTCCTGACACCGCACCGCGGTAAACGGCACATCTGATATGATCGATTCCGCGAAGAACATATGAGCTCTGTTGTGGGCGCAGAGTCCTGGGAATTTAGAGACGGCGTTCTGATAACTGTTCGTCGACTATAGTCTTTTCGGTGGCGGTTAAAAGAATTGGTCGATGAAATGTTTTAAGTGAAGCACCTTTTGAGTTATTGAATTTTGATATAGGTCCTAAATAAACACAGGGATAGTGATATTAGCTTAAAAGTTTATCAATTGTGAACCTGAAGTATTGCAAATGAACATCATCTCATCGAATTCAATTCATCAATAACTCCGATTAAAGAAATAAAAGCAAGAAATTCAACATTGCCAATAAAACAGTCGGTTAAAAAAATCATTTATTTTGAATGTTCTTTCTGTTTCTTTTAGGAATTTGTTCCTCATGACACAACAATAATAAACTAATCGGATTATTTATCACACTTCGTACAGATATTATTTTCTTACGAAATCCCAACATTTTGCATTGCGACGGCATTTGAGAATAATCGCGAAGAATGCTCGCTGTTTATAGTCTACATGAAATAAGAAATTATTTATTACCACAAAGCATATATTATAACATTATCCTCGCAAGCTTTGTATTTGTAACACAAAGGACACCCACATAATACAGGGACATCGAATACTCTTATAACCCTTGCAACAATAATTCAAGATTTATCTTAGTTGGATAAAACGATTGCCGATTCTCAATAAACTGGGCAGAGTAAAATACAATGATTTATGAAATAGAATTCGGTCTGGAAACATTTATGTTTATTTTCCTCCATATCTATATTTACTGCTATTGCATGCTACGAAAATATCTCGAATTTTCTCCAGAAAATTTACAGAGTTAAAGAAATTCTTATGATGTCAACGCCATAGCTATTTTGCTTCGTCATATTATATTCATAATGTAAAACTGTTTTATTACAATAAAAGTATATTGTGTAAAAAGCACATCTCTCAATAACGAAAATTTTGCTTTACAAAAGTAACAAACATTTATCTCTGCCACGCTTCGTGTAATTCAGTAAAAATATTTCATAGGCATAGTTTAAATAGCTTAATGTGTAAATAGCAACCATTCTCATTTTTATTTCCCGGTTCGTAAGACTTGAAAATGAAAGCAACAAGAATGTTTTATAACGCTATTTATGACGGCTATACTATTTCCAGTTTAGGAATGTACATAAATTATTTTTAGTTTATGAATACCTACTATATACCTTTGCAATTTGCATTAAAACATCATCAATGTCGCAAATACAAATTTTGATGAAGAAAAAATTTGTGAAATGTTTTGCTACCTCGTGCGGTCACAGATACATGGAAATTATTAAGCTATAAAATCGAAATATCAAAGGAATAAAAAAGTACAAAGTAATATTCACTCTTTCCTGGCTTTCATTAAATTCAGCGGCAAAAGGTAATGGCGGATAAATAAAAAAGATAGTAAAATTTTATGGAACTGCCAAATTAGTTCACTCTTATTTTCATTCCTCTATTTGCCGTTTGGGAAAGATAAGACGGAAATTAAATCCTACCTGATTTAATTTCCGTTCAAAATTCTATTAAAAGATATTCAGTAAATGGTACATCCGGCACACTCGCTTGCCAAACAAAACACGTTTGTCTGTCTTTTTTGGGCGCTTTCACTCATCTACATAACTGATCGATTTGAGATTTCAAAATAGATAGCTTATCGAAGGAACAATAAGATGTCTACAAATTTAATAGGTGGCAAGCTTTCTAATACTTTTTATCAATTATTACCGCAGCACTAGGTAAATTGAATTGATTGTAGTTTAAAACAAAGATGTTTTAATTTATAATAAAATTTCAATTTGACGACTTTAACGTATTGCCTCTCAAAATAATGCTGAATGTTTTTTATCCCTAATTCAGTGGATGTTTTTACCTAGCCGAATCCTAAACCTAGCCGAAATTAAAAAATCATCATTTTTAATTTCTCACCGCGGTAATCAATTCCGCATCCCGGCTGCCGAGTGCCTCCGTTAGGGTAGAAGTCGATATGGCCGAGGGGGGACGCAAAGCCAAGATATCCGCCGCAAGTATGAATCACCTCCACGTGCCTTGCATCGTGCTTGTCGAGACGAGCGTCTTTATTACCTACCGTGAAGAGCGGTAAAGCTGGATCTAATCCTGAAATATAAATCGAGAAAGATGTAGTGCCTATTGCGTTCTCTTGCTTCTTGCTGCTGCTACCGTGTTGCTAGCAACTCATGAACTAATTAGCTATATTTATTATTTCGAACACATGAAATACATAAGATATTATTTAATACAAACAGCATTGTAAAAACAGGTTTCCTTTTCCATCAGTTATATATGAAAATTGTAACCAATAAGACAGTGGGTAGCCTACCTAATTCATTACCAAGTAAGCCCTACATTATTAAAAACAAAAATAAAAACGCACCTGTAATTGTATCTATAGGACCTTGATTGACGTACGCACCAGCGATTCCAACGACATGAGCACCCAGACTATGCCCTATAAGATGTACGTCATCCATAGATACACCTTCGGTAATTAAAAAATTTAGGAACTGTGTGAGCAAACGCCCCACCATGGCGACATTATAACTGGCTAATATGTAATTTACGTTCGCCGCATTGCCCCAATCCACAACAATTATGTTAATATCACTTACGTTAAGATAGGCTGAAAGTAATCATTTGTTTGGGTTATACATACAGATAATATAACATTTCGAGGTTATTAAGAAAATATTAGTTATTAAGTAAAATTGGCGCCAAACTTTTTAAAGATGATGTTCCACAATAATTATAAAATGTTGTATATTATTAATAAATTTATTATTACTCCTTCAGACTTTTCGGGATTATAGAATGCCAACTAATTTCCGAACGCGGCTTCGCCTGCGTAGTCAAATGAAAAGGCAGTCCCGGGGTTTTACCCGGTTATCTTCCCGTTTGGTTTTCCAAGATAAAAAGTATTATGTCCTTATTGGTTCTCAAACTATTTTTGTCAATCGGTTAAGTGGTTTAGGCAAGAAGACAAAACAGACAGATAGAGTTAATACCACATTGATAATATTAGTAGGGAAATCAGGATTTTTTTTAAATATAGTATTGTGTTACCGTTAAAAAATATACAAGTAAATTAATTGTCCTTTACTGATAGACACACAACAATCCATGACAAAAAGGAAAAGCTACGATTTCCTTTATTCCATTCATTCTGTATGCAAAATGTTACCTTCTTTAATAGATTCAGGCATAGGGCTGTCGCCGTGATTCAACCAACCATGTGTCAATACTTTCACCTTGTTTTCGAAATTAAAATTCGAATTACGTAATGACGCTGAATCATTCGTTTTAAGGAGTTGATAATCAAATGGATTCCGTCTGGAAAAAAAAACATCCTTATATCTTGTTTGACCAAAGCAAAATACCATAAAATATCCATTAATACAGATTCCAATTATGAAGTCGTCTTTATATTTTTATCAATGTAATTTAGTGGAATTTAGTGGAAGCAAAAACTGCAATTATATACCTAGTGAAGAGTCTGAACATTACATCTTGTTCATTCACCCATCCCCACCAAGTCCGCGTTTCATTCAAAGAAGGCACAGCTGCAAAGGTTTGTAAGCTTGCATACCATACAGGATCGTACGGCACTGGGGCTTCCCATTGAATGGCCGTCGCTGAAAATTATAGCATATTTTACACATTAATAAATATGAGTGAAGACAAATTACAGCCTAAAAATCCTAATTAAAGCATAAATGATAAATTACCTACAAAAATGTTATTCAAGCATTTACTGTTTAATTTTTGAAAGCACACAAGTTGTATTTTTGAAAGCATCAGTTTTCCTGCGAATGAGAGCGCCTAAACCAATTAACAATTCCAAAAAACAAAATATAATTAACAAAACGTAGCAAATGTAGTTATAACTTCTAATTAAATGTTCAAATTATTTAAAGCGTTCACTAAACTTCCGAATTACAACTCATAACAAAGTTAACGGAACAAAGTATTCAAACTCAGTTACTAATAACGTTTTAAATTGTTTTTGGATATGATTATTTAAATGGAATCGCCTTGTGGATTTTTTATGATGACATAACTTCGTTTACTTGTAAATATTTATATAAAGGAGTCTTGTGTAGCTACGTATTCGTTGTGCATTGTTAATTAGTGTATTTGCTTAATGAAATCTGAATAATTTGAAAGTTATTATTGTGAAAGTATGGTTTAGAAATCACATTTCACCAAAGCAAGGGAGGGTACAAGAATAAACTAAGTTGTACGTGTAACATTGATTTGTTTTCTTTTATCCATCCCCAAGATGATTTACATAAGTAGCAACCATGAAATCAATAAGTTACACATTTGTAAAAAACGGGTCCCAATACTGTTCCGTATAATTACGGAAATCTCAAAAGGAAAAGATTTTACATGCATTAGAAAGCATTGACAAGAAAAATTAAATATTCTAAATTTGAATATTTCAAAGTAATTGAAAAACCTATTCCATTTCAGCATTTGCACGCATTTTGTGCTTTTATCTTATACCTTTAAACGAGCAATTCTTGTATATATATATATATATATCTATATATCTATATATATAATTGGAATCTCGGAATCGGCTCCAACGATTTTCATGAAATTTAGTATATAAGGGGTTTCGGGGGCGATAAATCGATATAGCTAGGAATCTTTTTTAGAAAATGTCATATTCGTGTTTTATTCGTGTGTTTTTTTCCTGACATCTATTGGTGAATAATAATACTATTTTGCTTCGTAGATAGCTGGACAACTGAAATAACACATAGGCACTTTTTATACCGATATTCCTACGGGATACGGACTTACGCGGTTTCAACCGCGGGTCACAGCTAGTATTATAATTAAAAGAGGTATTTTTGTAAATTTAATGAAATGATGTTGATGAGATATTATTTAAACGGTTTTTCGTAACAAATTATATATCGGAATAAAGGGCTATTATCGCTGCTAATATAATGACTCTTACGGATGGCAGTACCTCAAAGTGTGTCGGATCGGTTCGGTGTCAGTCGTTTCACTTTTTAGAGAACCTGGATTAGGTTTCAAAAACAGTTTCTTTTAGAAGAATACCGGGATCGGGAAGAAAACAATGTACTTAGTGCTTTGAGCGTATGGACTATCCAAGGATACATTTAGAGGTCAATGTATACGTACAGTCGATAACCTGCTAGGGGTCCTAATTTACTTCTGTATTGCAAATATCAGATTTACCTACTTCGACCGATATAGAGTAGAGCCTGGTTTTATTTTGTGATGAAGTGAGAACCTTTGTTTAATGTGGATCGACGCCGTAAAGTGCAAAGAAGTTCCTTTCTTCTGCAAAGGAGTACTAGTGTTAAGGGTTAATAAAGTTTATTCGAGAAGTGACCTGTATTTATGGAAAGTAAGTAAAACTTGGAAGTTGCAAATCAAGTTAGTACCTGGAAGTTGTATGTCGAGCAAAATTGCTTGCACCAGCAGTATAAAATACGTTTATTTATAAGTATTATACAATTAGCTGTAATGACAATACAAAATTCAGTTTTGTGAAAAATCGTTTTTATTATTGACCTGTTTCAATTTCCAATAATGCAAAAAGTTGTATTTTTTTACTCTTTGAATCTAGATACGATAGATATACTATTATGTCTACAATTATCATAGTAGGTATTCCTACATTTTCAAATAATGCTTTTCATAGGAAAAATTTTTGAAAAAGAACTATGAAAATAAATGCATTACAAGAATTATCTTGAAATGTATTTTATACGTGATTCGCCTTAGTTCGATTCAGTTATTGTACTTTTAATGAATAACAATAAAATTAAAATCAAAGTCACAATCCAATAACTTGCTACTGGATAGTGATACAAAATAATAATAAAAAATATCGCAGCACTGTTCTCGAGTATAAATTTATTAAAGGTTTCCGTTGCTTTAATTTTGGCATACTTTATCATAAAGTTCATAATATATTTAGGAGTATGATGTACGCAAAATGCATTTTTATTTCAAATAGTTAAAGAGGCTAGAAAGCCGTACAGCAATTTCCGGAACGGAAATTATTACTTCGACTTTAGTCGTATATTTAGTATAGCAAGAACATTAGGCGCACAATGATTTCAAACTAAGGGTACTTTGAAAAAAAAAAACCACTGCTTTCAAACCTAATAAAGACCAAACCAGTAGATTTTTTTAAGAATATGGGGGGCATGTTACATGGATTCATTCTCACCTCAAATATATGATATTATTATTGTTATTATTACAACAGTGAGACGCAATTGTTTTAGTTAGATCATACGTTAGAACATATTAGGGATAAAAACCATTACGTCCTTATTTATAAATGTAACGGACTTGAGCTTAGATATCTTCCGACATAACAGTTTAATAGATATTGAGTGTAGTAACTTGATATCTTTCAAACGTACTTATTGTATTGATAAATATTAGTAGAAGCTCTATAAAATATATTACATCTCATAAATTTACTATAAAGAGCATACAAAATTTATGAATATTGTATGCAAAATTTCAATATACGTTGAAAAATTTACAAACCTGTGCAAATTATACACATAAACAAAATCATCCCAACTGTTATTTAACAACATAACATCACAAATTTTTTTGAGCCGACTTTCCACGAATAAATCAAAATTTTCGAACTGAATAAAACGGTCATTTTGGAGGTAAATCTAATTCGTAGACCGACAGCCAGGCCTCCCACATTTTCACTGACTGGACGAGGTGGAGAATATAAATTTGCTTAGCGGTACATCGTGGATCATTACGATTCATAGAACGCACTGTTAACTTCTCCATCGATCAAAATAATAATGCAGACTTGATTAAGTAGACCACGTATGGGAAAATATGAAGCCAGTCGCTTAAGAGGATGTTATAAATATGAAAATACTACTATAGAAATAGTTTTCGAATTCGAACAAGCTAGAACCACTTTTATAATAAAAAAAAAATCGAAAATTTTATTTCAATAATAAACTTCGTATAGAAAAATTATTGTGTCACGTAGGTAGGTATGTATGTATAGTTTATGTCACGCAAAATATCCGCAATTATTCGAATAAATAAGGGAAGGTAATGTTTTAACTTTTAATATAAGTAAGTAAAGTTCTCATGCCTAAAATATAATGTTGCGTATGAGATTTTGGTTGCACACGCGAATGCGCGCCAACAAGATCTGGTTACCACCAATTCCTTTTCAAAACTGTATATCCGTAGTTGAGCATGCCCTATACATGCAAGGAAATGAACATAAATAAATACACATACATGAAATAGATGATAGAGCTTAGCTGCTCCTGCCAGTTGCGATCCATACTAATATTAGAAAAGAAGCAATTTTATGATATGATGTTTGTGTCTGAAGGTAGGAGGCTAGATAATAATTTTGCTACGTTTTAACCGACTTTCTCCAAGATGAAGAAAATTGTAAATTCGACTGTATTTTTTATCGTTACTCAATAACTCCATGGGTTTTCAACCCATTGACGTCAAAAAGGACACATCTTAAGGACTCATGGGAAAATATTACCTATATGGATAACGCCTGCGGGTGCTGAAGCTCCAGAGAAGGGTGCTAAGAATTCTAGAAAAATTGGGAGAGGCATTAAAGCGGATTTGAAAGACGATGGCTCCTGTTTAATTTCTTTAACTTTATTTGTAACTGTATTTAAACTTTACTAATAATAATACACATTATCGTATAACATAATGAAACAAAAGGAAGCGTGACCGGAGACTTGGATGAATTTGGTATCTCGTAAACTCCGATCTATCATAAAAACTAAAACATATTTTACAAACAGAATCGAAACAAAGTTTTGAGATTTTCTTGAGGAATCTAGTGACTGTAAAATAAATTATCGTCAAAAAGAAAAACATACCTAAGGCTATCACTAAATAACGTCACACGAATTTTAGGTTCTTTTGGAATTTATACCTACCGGTGTACAATGTTAATGTGTCCGTTAAATGTCCTTTAATGTGTTAGGAACACAGATTATACGACCTTTCCAACATTAATATTTAATGAGAAAAATAAGAGACTTATTTTATTGGTCGACATAAAAATCAATAACAATCTACGGATATGGACAAATTTGATTTTCATAGTCTTATGAACGCATCCAATATTTTCAAAAGCTCTATCCTGCCTATCGATTAAACCGGGGTTCCCGCGCAATTAAATCACCTTACTTAGAGGTTATGTTACGACTAACGTCAATATAATATAAATTAGTAATTACATACTATATTAGATCGCTGTGTTCAAAGAATTGAATTTGAATTTGTTGTGTTATGTTGTTTGTATTTTTCTTGTTAATGCGTTTTTCCGACTGGTGATTTTTGTTTCTTGTGGAATTTATTACGAAATATGTTCGGTCGTATGTACAAAAGAATAAATACTTCACCTCTGCGTCTGGTGTTGCGGCGCGCATGATAAAATATATGTTATATTTTTTTTAAACTTTTTATGACTTCATGGTTTTACAAGTACAATTACATCTCTTATTTAAATAATTTGCTGTTGTTTTATTGAATTTTTTAAAACGCAGTGATTTAATTTTTTATAAAATATTGGTAAAATACAATTTTTTCTAGAGTGTTGTACGATCCTAGAACCTATAAAGTTGGCAACACTGCTTTTGACTTTTGAGTTTGAATGAAATGAGAAAGAAGTGTAAATTTCATATTGTTGATTGGTTATTTCTAGATAATAATTATAAAACATAAATAAAATACACTACCAACATTTTAAAATCCAATTCGTATTTATATTTCACAACAGCAAAATTATTATAGTTTCGATATTCCTTAGGCTCAGGTTATAAACCAAAATATCTGAGAAGAAATTGGAGAGGTCCAAATTCAACTCAGCAATATGGCATTAGTGGAACACGGAAAAATTATTGAATTTCTTGAATTAGTTGGTCGTCTAAAGGTAACTAAAATATCGATTTATTTTTTACTATGTAGCGGTTTGATTTTTGAATGTTTGTAATGGATAAGCTTAAAAATTACTTAAGCTGATATTGAAGTTCCTTTCAAAAGGTCTCATTGACACAATTTTTATTTTTTTAAATATTTAATTATTGATTGACATTGTTGCCATTCCAGCATATTAAACGAACAGGATGGCTGCTCTGCGATATAAATGATTGTGAAACCATTGCTGGCCACATGTATAGAATGGGCCTTATGACATTCCTCCTAACTGAAGAAAATAATCCTACAAAATTAGACCGATTTAAATGTCTGCAAATTGGTAAGTTTATCACTTTTGCTTAATAAGTAATTATTGTGACAATGATTATTGAAATAACATTTCCTTTTCTAAAAGACTGTAGTCTTTCACTACATGTATTTTACTTTTTAAATGGTTATGTCAGGTTGTATGTAGTAGTCAAGTCGAGACTTTCAGCATGAATTGGGCCAGCTCATGCCGAGGAAGTACCACACCCTCACAGAAGACAGGTGTGAAATAGCATTTTGCTGTGTACCGTTCGGTGAGCGGGGGAGCCGGAGGTCCATATCTTTTTTCCTTACGCTTCCCAGTCCTTTCCTTAATCCTTTCTTTATTCCCTTCCGAATTTAAAGACGGCAATCCATTTGTACAGGTATAAGGTCTGCAATGGACCTTATTCCTCTCCAAATGTTCATGGGTGGTGGTAGTGCTTACCATCAGACATCTCACCAGCTCCATTGCTGACTGTGGCATAAAAAAATTGCAATACTTAAATCCTCTGATTAAATAAAAGCTGATAATATTGATAATATTGATATGTTGCCTATATTAACAGTTTTTTGTATAATCAGAAGCTATTTCTTCATTTGATGATTATAATAACCAGTAGTCAGAAGATTTCTTGAAATGAATATGGCAATTCCATTTCAGCACTTATCCACGATTTAGCAGAATGTATTGTGGGAGACCTTACTCCTCATTGTGGAGTTTCACCAGAAGAGAAGCATAGAAGAGAGGAAGAAGCTATGAAACAGATAGCTGAACTCACAGGAATAGCTGGTGATAGGATGTATAATCTCTATATGGTATGTTACAAACAAAAATTGCAATATACAAAATAAAATTAATAATCTACGTATGTCTATCTGTCTTTATTGTATTTGACTGTCTGGTAGTCTCCCTCTGACCACGCTCGCTGTAAAGTGTTCGAATAAATCGTGTTTAAAATCCGTTAAAAAGTCCTAAAAAGTTTAATTCCTAAATCAACATATTTGTCAAAAAAATCTCAATGCCTTTTAATTAGCCAAATTGCCCATGCAACATACACCTACCTACCTTTATATACAAAATGAATATCATTTAAACCTTGCAGAACATTAAATTCACTTAATTATCTAAATTTGTAGCAAAAAGGTCTTTTTTCCTTATACAACATTTGTATGGTGATATGAAATTGTGTAAATTAAACTTTTCTAATACAATAAAATATAATATTTATCATGATATTTTAAAACTGTATTTTACAGGAATATGAAACTCAAAGTTCTCCAGAAGCAAAGTTTGCCAAAGATTTAGACAGATATGACATGATTCTGCAAGCGTTTGAATATGAGAAGAGAGAAAATTCACCAAAAATATTAGAAGAATTTTTCACTTCAACATATGGGAAGTTTACCCATCCATTTATTCAAGATTTGGCTAAGGAGCTTTATAAGCAACGTGATGAATTTGCAAACAATCATTCGGGGATTGGGGCAACAACTTAACTCCATTGAATTTATATTATGAGTCAGTTAAAAAGTTACCGAGGCCTAATTTAATACAAAATCTTTAATAGAGGTAATGCATTTTTATATCACACATAAAAAATATGAAAATGCAGTGATATACTATCCAAATACGCATAGTATTTATATGTAAGTAGGTAGAAATGTATTAATTTTAAGTAAAACAAAGCTTTCAAAGCTCGAATTTTTCTGTACAATTGATATTGAAATATTTCACATGAAATTTTATGAGGCACATAATTTTTATTTTATTTATCTATCTGTCTTTTTAGTTTTTGTCTTTACATTTTTAGTTATAGTTTATTAATGTACTTACTCAAAATTTACATTATCAAAATGTTCTATAGCTCTTACTTGATTTAGTTTTCATTAAATATATCCAGCTAAATAATAGGGATCTATAGTCAACAAAGAACTGTACAATTGTCTGTCCCTGGTTTAGCTCAAAAACAACTGATACAAGGAAGTTGCAATATGGCATGTAGTTAATATAGAATATGTGTTCATGACGTCGAAAAGTTTTTTTTTTTGGTCTTCCACATACTGTGGGGTTTCAATAGTTTTTTCAGTGGCAATACACCTATTGTGACTTATTAATTCAAACATGCAAACAATTCAACAATTACTTAAGCATAATAATTACCTATTTATTTTTACAATCCTTTGTCGTTCTATGCAAAACGCTTCATGTATTTAAATATAAAAAGTAATTTAAACTGAATTTTGTTCTATATAGTTCCATAAACTAAAAATGGCTTTTTTAAACACAATATTATATTCTATATCTGTAAAGGCATAATTGTTCCATTATATGAAGCAGTATTTGTGCAATATATTTCAAAATGCAATAAATTATTTTATATTATATAAATACTTCAATACTACACTTCATTGTTTTTTTTTTTAGTTGTGAGTAATTTTTTAAGATCGTCGGTACGTACCGCATTCTTTAACTATTGTCTTTTAATGCAATGCATTTCAATAATATATCCTTAACTGAATTAACAGCCTTGAAAATGTAAAAAATGTAAAAACAAATTCATTTTATACATGTCTATATAATTAATAAAAAAAATTCTATCCAAAACTCATGTTATTGAAAACTAGCTGCGCCCCGCGGTTTCACCCGCGCAAGTCCGTACCCCATAGGAATATCGGGATAAAAAGTTTCCAATATGTTATTCCAGTTGTCCAGCTGTCTACGTACCAATTTCATTGCAATCGGTTCAGTAGTTTTTGCGTGAAAGAGCAACAAACACACACATCCTTACAAAGTTTCGCATTAATAATATTAGTAAGATTCTAGGTTGTGAACCTTCGAAGTTGATACGTAGCTATTTTAATTCTAAATCTATATTAAATAGCTTTGTTTTATTAATAGATAGGTATTTGTCGAAGAAGTTAATAAGATGACTTAAATATACAAAAATATGCTAGGAGTTGAGAATATTCGTTTTTATGTCGCTTATACGTCGGTTTAAATACAAAGAATTTGAAACATATTATAGATGTGCCAAGCCAGGTGTACCTACTAAGATACTTTTTAATTTTTTATGCACTTAGCATATTTTGATGAAACAATCGAATAGCTGTTACAAAAACACTGTATTACGTCATAGCCTTCTAGTTTACGCCTTAATTCCAAAACAATTTAAGTGAAAACGATGCAATAACAGTTATCTCTTTCATTTACGTGCCGTTTTGTACATCTTGACTCATTTACTTATCAGTAAAATTTGTCAATCAAGTTTAAAATATCATCAAGATTGTTGGGTTTATAAGTGCCAGTTTATTACTTTTGTACAACCGACCCTTAGGGTAAATAGGTATTTAAATCAGTCTTAAATTACAACTTTTTGTTTTTACCGACCAACACAAAAAGAGGGGTGTTATAAGTTAGACGTGGATGTCGCTCTATGGCATCATAGCTCTCAAACGGATGGATCAATTCGATGCAGTTATTTTGTTTGGTAGCTTTATGGTGCGGATAGTTTTAACTTTTAATGTATAGTTTCTAGCTAAATGTTAGACGTACTTCGACTCTACAATACAAGTCGCTCAATATGTTACTCGACTTGTTGCGCTCGACTAGGAAAATTTGTCATAACATATGTATAGTACACTAGCTGCGCCCCGCCATCTATCCCAATATCGGGATAAAAAGTTGCCTATATGTTATTCCAGTTGTCCAGCTGTCTACATACCAAATATCATTGCAATCGGTTCAGTAGTCTTTGTGTGTAAGAGCAACAAACACACACACACATCCTTACAAACTTTCTCATTTATAATTTTAGTAGAAAGTAGGATGTTCAATTTCAAATTCAAGATGGCCGAAATCACAAAATGGGGTCGTTTTTTTAATTTATAGGTATGTGTCACTAATCCAATTTGGAGAACATTACTGTATCATGTATGGAGTTCTACAATAATGCAGAAGTACTATATACTTAGTCTGGCCATAAATACTGTTACACTTAATTATAAAAAAATATTACATTTGAATTTCGAATCTG
>NC_052111.1:1884653-1888461 GCF_012273895.1 Zerene cesonia | reverse complement strand
AAGTAATAAATGTTATTTGCAGTTAACAATTTTCTTTTTTCTTTATTACAATATTTATGGCAAGACTAGGTAGATGTAGATATTATACTGCACTTTGTTTAATATGACTCATATTAAATCAACATTTATCCTTTCCAAGATAAGAGCCTCTACACGTTCTTTCAATAGATATAATAGCATTATGCAAGACATCTTAAAATCTCTGAAGGGTTTCACAACTCACACAAGTATGACATAAGTGCTAATAGCTCCGATTAGAACAGTCAAGAATAAAACTATTAGTGGTTTTTTTTTATTTTTATTGTACAAAAATGGATGTTAATTATACATACAAATTTATTTAGTATTCAGTCAACTTAAGACTTTAAATGCTAAAATTTTACACATGCATTCTATGTTCACTGTTTATTTTATTACCATCTATTCTTTATCTCCCAATACTGTTTCTTACTCCCTGCATTAATGAGATTGAAAATGCAAAAGTTTGGTGTTGTTCATAGCAGGCACAATATCTTAAATATTAATTTGAGATTTATAAGACCTCATTGCTTATTTATCACTTGATTGATTTAAATTTCAGAAACCACTGAAATCTTTTAAACCATCATTCACATAAATATAGAAGTCAAATGTAATTAGGAAAATAACAACTTTAATTAACTGATTGCTTTTGAGAATTTGATTGTTCCTCTTTTCTTCGTTGTTTTTCTCTCATTAGTTCTGCATCTCTGAAATATAAATGCTTATGAACATTTTGATTTTCTTTTAAAATTATCCTATCCCTCTTTTATAATATGTAATGCAATATTGTCATTAATTTAATACAATATTATTTTAATCCATTTTATAAAACTACTAGTTGTGGCCCATGGTTTCACACACGTGAATCTGTATCCTATAGGAATATTGGGATAAAAAGTTGCCTATATGGTATTCCACTTGTCCAGCTGTCTATGTACCAAATTTCATTGCAATCGGTTCAGTAGTTTTTGGATTAAAGAGTAACAAACACACACACATCCTTACAATCTTTCGTATTAATAATATTAAGTAGGATCCTAGTTTAAGCAGAATCAAATTGCACATAAGAAGACTGCAACATAAGAAGGATAATATTATGTAGCATATGTGTGTATGTCCATTTTATTGGCAAAGCCTTAAAACATTAGCATTCTGATTTCTAGTTCCTGATGTATTTTAAATATATAGAATATTCAACCACATTCATTATATTAAATAGTATGTTTCTAAAAAATATTTCATGATAATAAAAACTGGTTTTATTAAAATTCTGGAACAGTAACTGGAAAAGATTTAATAACTTAATTATACCTGTGTTTTCTTTCACTTAAAGACATTCCTGTCTTTTCACTAGCATTTTTCTTCTTTTGCATTTCCTGTTGCTTTTTCTGGTTTTTAGCACGAGCCAAATCTCTTTGATTACCTCCTGTAAACAAAGTGCATGCAATGACTCTGTAAATATTAAGTTCTTATCTTTGTTTATGTACATATAGCACAATATAAATAATTATATTTTATTGAATATCTTATCAATAAAATCGTACTAACACCAAAAGGTATTTCTGACATGGAAATAATAAACAATAAACATCAACAAACTTTCAGCAAACGATTAATATAAAACCATTTATATAATAATGCGTTGTTGGTAATTTTGTCCGAATCGTGTTGTCATAAGCGTGACCGAGTGTCGCCTACTCAGAAAGAACTACATTCTAGAACAATCGATGAAATTTGACCATTGCTAACAATATTATAGGAAATAAAAGGTGGTTTGAAGCAGGAATAATACTTGATACGTACTAAAAATATAGTTCTAATAATATATCGGATGTTAAATTTTATACTTACGGGTCATCGTGGCTTTTTGTTCCCTGCTCACTCAATATACTAATAGTAAAATATGCAAAATTAGAAACGAAGTACGGACGATACGCTGGTCCGGCCGAAACCTAGGACAACGCACCGCCCTCCTTTATCCAATATAAAAGGAAATTTCAAAACAACTAAAAGAGAATAACGTCGCTATATTAAAGCGCACCCCCTCAATCAACTACACCAGCTGGCCATATTACTCGACCATAAACGATTGCACAGATAAATATAAAAAATATAAAGATAAAAAATAGGACTCATCATATATTATTCAATCATATTTATTCGTCCTACAAAGTAACAAAATGACATCGGAATAATGAGTATAAATTGTTCGAATAAAAACCATTTTATAAAATAACTAGCTGCGCCCCGCGGTTTCACCCGCGTAAGTCCGTATAAAATTTTATTGCAATCGGTTCAGTAGTAGTAGTTTTTGCGTGAAAGAGTAACAAACACACACAAGTGCTAAGAAACTTTCGCTTTCTTAATATTAGTAGGATAGGATAGTTAAGTAGTAAGTAGTATAAGTAGTAGAGTATTTTTTTATAATCATAAACTTATGAAGAACTAACAAGTCCATACACATAACTATATGGATGGACAAGTAATGTATGATTTTTTTCTATTATTTGTGTTTACGAAACTTATTAAGCTATTGCATAGCTTCTATCGCGGGCCTTGAGCATGGGTACCGAACGAATGTAACGAAAATAACCTAACACCCCCCACTCTGACAGGATAAATGGCCGAAAAAATGCTATGCAATAGCTTTACCGCGGCAGTCTCCGAGTGCCACGTCTTTTTTTTAAATATACATTCGCACAGACTAATCGTTCCTGACCGTCGAGCCAAACATATGGTCATAATAGTATAAACACTGCTATTATTCTCTGCTCTAATTTCTAAATTTGTTTCTAACTTTAGAAACTAAATGTCTTAATTATTGCTTTTAATGTTGATCGAAGACGGCAAAGGTATAATTTTAGTTTGACGGGTCGGCCGTATTGATGAAAAAGATGCATCAGGTTGCATGCAGATACAACGAAGAACTGAAAATCCTACTTTATCCTACTAATATTATAAATGCGAATGTTTGAAAGGATGTGTGTGTGTGTGTTTGTTACTCTTTAATGCAAAAACTACTGAACCGATTGCAATGAAATTTGGTTCATAGACAGCTGGACAACTGGAACAACATATAGGTAACTTTTTATCCCCATTTCCTACAGGATACGGACTAACACAGGTGAAACCGCGGGGCGCAGCTAGTATTTGTATAAATGTGTGTTAATAATTCTCACTTTATACACTACGCACTATTATTAATTTAACTTTTATACATAATGTAGTAATGTTAGACTTGTTCTCTATATTTTCCTTACTCTTGCGTAAAATCCTATTAATATTATAAATGCGAAAGTTTGTATGGATGTATGCATGTTTGTTACTCTTTCACGTAAAAACTACTGAACCAATTGCCATGAAATTTGGTACGTAGACAGCTGGATAACTGGAATAACATATAGGCAACTTTTTATCCCGATATTCTTACGGGATACGGACTTACGCGGGTGAAACCGCGGGGCGCAACTAGTATATAAATAAATAAACAACACAAACTATGAAGCGCTTGCTAGCTTCTATGACTCTAATCAAAGAGTAGATTAATATACATACTCTAAACATGAAATGCGGATTTTAAGGTTTATAATAATCCATGTCCCGACAGCATCGGGGCTTCTTTCATGGCAACATCTCTTAATCTATGGATTCGGACACTATAAAGCTGACAACACTACTTACAAAAGTCAATCAAAATAATCTATGGTTGGAAAAAAAAGCGCGGGAAACTTGAACGAGGCGGGAGCGTGTTTTTAAATTTAATTACTTATTTCAAGATATTTAATAA
>NC_052111.1:1837617-1883653 GCF_012273895.1 Zerene cesonia | reverse complement strand
CACCGGTATAAAAGGTAATGAAATAGTAGACGCCTTAGCAAAGGATGCAATAAATAGTGGTGATGTATTTCCATACATAAATTATTGCCACGATCTTAGTAATCTTCCCAAAGTTTACCTCCATGACATTTGGACTAAATCTTGGGAAAGTAGCGGAGGACTAAAAGGGAAACATTTCTATTCACTTCAACCGCGAATTCCAACAAAACCTTGGTTTTATAAAATCAAGGGAGGTAAATTGATAACAAGTGTTTTAATTCGTATGCGACTTGGACACGTTTGTAGTCCTTACCATCTTTCTAAAATTGGCGTATTAAATAATGAAATGTGTGAATGTACTCTAGACGTTGGCAATCTGAATCATATATTTTTTTCCTGTCCGTTATATGATCATTCCTTTTTATATTCATCCCTTCAGTCACTTGGTGTATCCTTTCCTATTTCTATCAATTGTCTATTGCTTAATCCTGTAAAATTTTTTGAAGTCATTGCTAATTTTATCTCTCTGAATAATATAAAATTGTAAATAATAATTGTACGTATAGTACAACTGAAGATTTATAATACCATAGAAGTTGTGCTCGATTTTAATTTATATAATATATATATATATACATGTATGTTAATGTGTATGTATATATATGTATATATATATATGGCCTTTTTATTACAGTATTGATGTTATAATATTTAGTAATGCATATTTACGTATATATATAATGATAAATACTGCTTCTCTGATTATAGTTATGCTTAAATATTTAAATAAAATTTGTTTCCCTACCTTTATAAACTTGACACTGGCAAATAGTTAAAACTTATTGCCATAAAGGAAAAAAAAAAAAAAAAAAAATCTATGGTTGCAGTGCAAATCACAGCCACAGCAAAAAAAGCAACAAGAAACATTACAAAACTGTCAAAATGTCGGTCAACCAAATGCATCTCGCTAATCTTGATACGAAAAAAAATGGTAAAAATTTAAAACCCTTATTTCCTAAACAAGCGGAGTGCTCTTATGTGTCCTGCTATTGGTATGTATTTTTTTTTATTATTTTGAACTTTCTTCGTTTAAACATTAAAAAAAAACCTTTTTTGTTATTGCGGCGTTGCAGTGAAGAAAATGTTTGGAAGCTTTGTCAAGATGTGTCAGTAAGAGTTCCTGAAGAATTGGATAGATGCTTTGTTGTTTTTATTTCCAACCCCTGTCGCACCGTGCCTTTGTGGAAACAAAGGGCTGGGCGCGAAGAGGATCGTCTCGTCATATGGGTGTGCACAAACCTATTTTACTCATTAAAATTTCCGTGAATTATTAAATTTGCTATGAAAAACATACTCAATTTTATATTATTTAAATAATAAATGTTTTAATTTATCATTATTAACTTACTCCAAATTTTTATTTGCAGGATTACCATGTTATATTCTTGTATTCCATTGATTCAAAAACATGCCTAGTGTATGATTTAGATTCAGAGCTTCCATTCCCAACATTCTTCCACAAATATGTCACAGAAACTTTTCGTACTGACCAAGTTCTGAAGTCTGATTTTCACAGGTAATTTTTTTCTGTGCAATTTTTTAAGTTAGTTTGAAATGACAATATTTTCATCCTGTAAGTTTTTAAATAGAATAATATTGCCAAGAAATATACCTAAATTATTTAGAGTAGTAAAAGAAATTGCTAAAACAATTTCAATTTCCTAGGTTCTTCAGAGTGGTGGGAGCAAAAAGCTTTTTGCAACATTTTTCTTCAGACAGACGTCACATGAAGCGACCAGATGGATCTTGGATTAAACCTCCACCACCATATCCTGCGATATGCACCTCAGGTAATAATTTTATTTCCAGTTATTATTACATAAATCTTGCAAGTTTTATGTTGTGTAGCTTATAACTAAATAATATTTTCCATACCATATAGTTAAGATAAGTTTGTGGTCAGAGTTTAGACAGATCAGTATATTAATCCCATTTAAGGCTGTAAATATATAAATAATATTCAAATGTTTGGTATTAGAATGTTGCAATAAAGAAATATAATTTATCAATAATGCTACATCAGTGGTTATAAAATATGGCATTTGTCCGTTTATTTTAATAAAAATCAAATTCAATTGAAGTATGAATTTGGATTTAATTGTTTGTATATGATAATGTACATTAACTATTCTACATACCTCACAATATACAATAAATTAAATAGAAAATTTTTATTGAATTATGCCTTCAGTTGAATAATCTTTTCAGCATCCACTCACAATCTAGATGAATACATTAACATGGATGCAGACACTGGCCCAGGACAGGTTTTTAATCTAACAGATTTTGTACAACGCTTCTACAAGATAGATAAGTAAAAGTCCAGAATAACATGTTAGATAGATAAATATTATTTATAAAAATTTATATGAACAAATATTTTGTTGCTTGTTTTGTTGATTATGTTTTAATAATCCTTGATATTCATATTAATGTTTTACATATTTATGTTGAGATTGTCAAAAGTATTAATTAGTGGATGTTTGAAATAACTTGAGTACACATTAGTACTCAATGATAACATATTTACATATTAAAGTTTTTTTTTTAAAAAAAAAAAAAGATATTTGGCATTTAAAAAATCAAACAGTTAATGTTGTTTTCAGTATGTTATATGATTAATATATAGAGCTATATTTTGTATATTAATCACTGAAAAATCTATGGACTTAGATAGATATATAATACAGACATTAACATACAGATGTATGTTTGCATTAAATTTATTTTTAATGCTTTAACAATGATTATCAAATACAAAAATATGGCTATTGTTTTATTTATTCTAACTCAAAAAATTCAATTCAATTGAACTATAAATTTGGAATAAAAATGTTGTATTTAGTTATTTATTATAATGTGTCATTTTTCACAAATAATAGCACCAATAGTAAAATATTTTAATATTCACACCTTCCAATATGTGATTTTATGCACCAACACTCATTGTTACAATATGTATAAGGCCAATAAAATTGTTATGTAGCAGCCTTATTATAACTTTTCTATGTTAGCATTATTTAAATATCTTCCAAAAGTAAAAAAAAATTATAATGTATTAAATTGTTATTGCATTTTTTCAAAGTAATAATAAGCAAAATATCCTACATTAAAATTTAATGTTAAGTAATTTTTTTGTGCTTTGTTGTTAAAGTTTTGAAATTTATAAATCACATTTTGTCTTTTATAATAGTACAAGATAAATATAAATCATTTATCTAAACCTTATGTCGGTTGGCTGTGGTAGCCCAATTATATACAAACATTAGACATAAAATTCAACGTTAACGAAAATGGTTCTCAAGGAAGTGACATTAAAAAATCTTGATAAATATACATACCTACAATAACCCGAGGTCTATGAACCTTTAAATTTGTGTCTCACGTTGCTGGTTAATTGGTTGTTATATCAGTAATATCTAATGTTCTATGATATCAGCTTATATTATGTTGTTTGCTTTTCTATAACAGAAAAATACCATACCTATAACTTGCGTCAATAAAGAATTGAATTAAAAATAGCATATTAAGTGCCTAAGATACTTGTCGATCAGAGCAGAAATATTGGGATGAATAAGGTCCTTAGTAAACTTAATGCCCTTTTTATTGGCACAAGTTGTAGTGCATAATTGACTACCTAATATTGAAGAAAAACAATGTTCTTGTGCTTTAAATACACGAAAATATTATTCTAAATCATATTACTACAATTATACATCGTAAAAAGCGCGTAGAGTGGTTTGCTTTGCAAGCTTAAGCGAGTTTTATATAACGGTATATGTATTAAATTAGTCATAATAAATAATTATAAAAAAACAACGTTTTTGGTTAAATTGTAATACACGTTAAAATTTTTACTTGGTTCGTGTTCGTGTCGTTGGTAATTTTCGATACTTATCACTTTGCGTGTGAATAATAGGTAAGCGAGCAATGGCTGTTTAACTCTAATTAAATAATTACGCTTTAAAAAGTAAAGATTGGTAGATTTTTATATTGATCGCCCCAATTCTTATACACGTTTATTGCGGTTAACTAAAATAATGTATTGTGTAACGTTAATAATATGTTATGTAAAACCGTTTTAACTTGTTTATGTTTTGAATAATAAAATTAAATGTAAAATAACTTGTAGTGTATAATATTATTATGATCGCGTGGTAGCTTTTGTATGTTGTTCAGATTCGAACTGCAAGTATATGATATCTGAAATGTTCCAAGGATGTAATTACAGCCTATATTTATTGTAATTTATCGTACAATCAGTTCAATCGGCCGAAGGCTAAAAAGTGGCAACAACGAACGAAATAAAATTGCAAATAATGCTGGTCTTTCGGAATTCGGATGCTTGTAGCTCGTGTCTAAATCTATTTAATAATTTTGTATCGACTTTTATACACTCTTTTTATCCTTCCCTAGCACCCTTAGCGTTATAAATATTATCTTGAAATTAAATACGTTATTGCCATAAATTATTAACCTAATACTTATAAATTTTAAAATTATGTAAGAGCTTAAAGATCTGATGTATTTCAATTCTAAAGCTTTGAATTTTAAATAATAGCCAAACTTTAATAACTTTAATGTACAAATTTATTTACATTTTATCCAAATAAACAAGGTTTATTATAGTAATTTTAAAATATAGTACGATTTTTTAAAATTCTTAAGCAGTTTTATAATAATTGTTATAAGATATTATTATTCTTACACATTTATAACACATTTTCAATAATAGCGATACAATAATACTGTTACAAACATAGATTTTCTATAAAAGTATGTATTTATTTCCTTTATAAAGCACAAATAATGATATTTTTACGAATAGCATGGAGTCTGCATTTATCTTATTTATATTATTATATTTCTACATGTAATAAGAGTTATGATTTCGAATTTATGTACTAGTCAATATAGGTACTGAGTTTTAGTTTAAGTGATTCACGTGACCATAAACAAGTGTAGTCCTAAAATCTAGTCATCGATTCTTCTATTTCTATTATTAAGACAACTGTCGTAGCGGAATTCTTTATTCGGGCGTAGCTGGATTTGAATGGGACCAAGAATTGAGCATGTACGAACACAGTATCGAGATCGATGGTAAATTAGGGGCTGTGTTGTCCCACTGGTTACGCCTTGTCTTATCACCTTACTATTAGTATTACACACTCAATCGATACCTTCCTTCTACGCCTTTAAAGTTCTATCTATCGACTGACAAGCCTGAGTGATAATGTGCTTGTGCTTTTAATGTACGAAGTTACATGTTTTTTTTTAAGAATTATAATGCTATAATAAAAAAACGATTATGATGCAAATGTGTTTTTATTTATATTATGTCTATGTATTACAATTTTTAGGACTAGTTTGGATAGTTTACTTTTATAAAGTTATAATTTTTTTAACATTCTATATTAGATTATCCTAAGTTCCAAATTGCAGGTATCGTTATCTAGTTAAGATTTCAGCGCCATCTTCCGTGATTAATATTGTATGTTCGCATTGAGCTGTTCTAGAACCATCTTCAGTTATAATGGTCCATCCGTCGTCTAATACATATGTATTCTCTCGACCGTGCGATAAAACAGGTTCAATTGTGAATGTCATACCAGGTTGCATGAGACCGGGATATCTGTTCACTAGAAAATTCGATAATTAGTGAGTAAATTTATGTGTAATGTTTTGCTTCCATTCACCATGACAACAAATGTATTGTTTTAATTTGCTTAGTCATTCTAACAGATATTACATGCCTTTTAAAAGAAGTAGGTCAACCTTTACAAGCTATAGAAATTATACCTCACAGATTTTTAAATTAAGTAAGAACTCTTTGGTGAACATTTTATGAGAATGAAATAAATATTCTATTGTTAAAGAATATAATAAATAAAATACTTACGTATATGAAATATGTCTGGCGGACCATGGAAATATTTACCAATCCCATGGCCAGCAAAAGCTGGTAACACTGTCAGACCCTTTCTTTTTGCATGTCTAAATATCCTTGACCCTATGTCGCAGAACGGCACGTCAGGCCCACATAACTTTATTGCCTGTAAACATAAAAATTACTTTTAATTTTTTGTGTACTACGCCCCAAAATTTTCTCGCGGTGTGTTGTCTGAAAACCTACATTTTCATTGGTGTCACATAAAAATGTAGGTTTTTTAATCGATGAAATGTATACCCAAGCTTATTCATGATTGGGAATAATGCATTAGCAAATACAACACGTTAAAATGTTGCTTCTAATGCTATTAAAGGGTTAAATGAAAGTGCCAACTTTATTGCACATTGTAAATTTATGCATTTTATTTTTAAATTTAAGTTCTAATTAAGATCACCCATTTGGCTGACTTGGGTGTTATACGTTAGGATATTGCTTGAAAAACTTACTTCTAAAAGACATTCTTCAGTTACGGCAACTAGTTCTCGGCCTTTATCATCAACATCACCAACTAGAAATGTTTTTGAGCAATCGCCATGATAGCCTCCAAAGAATACCTACAATAGTACAGAACTACTGCTATAGGTAATACTTTGACTAATTAAACACGTGGTAGCATAGTCGCACATTATGGTCCAAGTATTTTAAGCATTTTAAACCCCAATCGGCGGAAAAAATAATAAAAAGTTAAAGAGCTGAAATTTTTACACACCTTTATTACGTTGTTGTCAATGATATCGCCGGCTTAAGACTATAAAGGTCACGAATATCAGTTTTTCAGTTCAGGAACAGTATCAATGTAGATTTTTCAAATCCTCATTACAACATCGTAATAAAGGAGCTATACAAAGGTAATAAAGGGGATTTAGAAAGTTCAGCTCACTAGAATTTTTTAAGTGGATGATATTTATTACTACAGAATAAGCCAAAATATTAACTTAACAAAGAGGCATCTGATTTGCATAATTCTGTTATACTAAACATTGTTCTCCTGTATATATTTTTTAATGCTTCTATACTTTTACATTTTCTTACAGAAATTACTTCTCTGCAGTTGCTCAGACGAGCCAGTTATTAGTACAAAAAGATCTATGAAGCTTTTGTTTCAAGTAGTCAATCTCTCATTTTAGATGTTTTAAACTCTGATGCAATTGTGTTAAGTCAACAGAACAAACTCAATAGCACATACACACAAGCACATATGCATAACTAATCGCTACATAGTATAAAACAAATCATTTTCTGTCTCTTGTTTAAATCTTTAAAACTACCCAACGGATTCTGATGGAGTTCAAGAGGAAGGTTTGTATGTATCCTAACATCTATTAAACTACTCTGAATTAAATGTGCAAAGCCGCAGGCAAAAGCTAGTATTTATATATATGAATACTCACCGTAATATCAACATTTATTATATCTCCATTCTGAAGTGGTCTCAGGTCTGGGATACCATGAACAGCAACATTGTTCACAGATGTGCAAACACTTTTGGGAAACCCTTTATAATGTAGAGGCGAAGGATAAGCCCCTGCATGTATTATAAAAGTGTGAATTAAGTCATCAATATCATCAGTAGTTACACCTGGCTGAAATTGAAAATTTACTTTATTTCTATTTTTAGAGATAAAGGTGTATAATATTTAGAGATATGGATTATGGAATGAAAAAAATATATGATTTATTTTAGTAATGTGTAAGAACCAGTTGCTTATTATTGAAATAGTTCATATAATATTGACTTGATTCAGCACTTCTGGTTATTTGAAAATACTATATTATTCTTATGTACCAGGTACTACATAAAATATATGGACAGGAAATAAATTCAAAACACTGGTCTTCCATATTTTACATCAAACATGTTATTAATGTACCAACCTGAATAAATTCTTGAGCTTTATTTAAAATACTTGCAGCTAATTGACAACTCTGCCTCATACCATTTATTTGATCTTCATCTTTTTTTTCTGGGTATTTAGGAATGGCTTTGGGTAGACCCGTCACATAATCTGGTTTGACAATATGTTCCGGTACAAATCTACTAGGTGTTGTTTCCACTGGTAAAACTTTTTCATATATACCAAATTTCTTTCTAGGTCATGAAAAAAAAACATTTTAAAATAAATTGTTGTTTTAAAAGCATTTTAATATAGGTCAGAAAAATATGTTGACATAAATTTTAATGCAATCCATGTCCTTACTTATACTATAAATGTAAGAGTGTGTTTGCTTGTTTGTCTTTCCTTCAATTTTTAAAAAAAAGCTTTTTTTAAAATATAATATTTGGGCTTGGGGGCTAGATAACACCTCAATTTCTTTAGTAATACATTTAACTATATGAGTAAAACAAGAATTAAAGTGCAATGAACTTACAATAATTTCTTCTGATATAATGGACTTAATAGTCTAGGTATTCTCATCTTTAGGTTTTCAGATAAAAGGGTCCAAGACTGGGGTATAATAAGGTGAATATATGTAGAAATCAGTACTTAGGCATTGATCACACTTCTTCTAAATGGAGCTAAAATTATAAATTTACTTCTTGTTATACATCATAGCAATTGTGACTCTATTCTACTCAAACATGAATTTGACAGAAACATCATATATCTTACACTTGGGAGCAATGCTGGCTCCGTAATTCACATCTGCGAGTGATTAGGAGCATGCCAGAAATAAATTTTCAGCAAAAGAAAAAAAAAATTTTTTTTGTACAATTTGCAGTCAATTTGTCAGCATTTCATTCACATTAACATTATTTGAGACAGTAAAGTAAAGTATTGTGAAGAAACCAACATCAAAAGTTTGATGTGCCTGAACTCTATGTCTGTGTGTGGTCTGCAGTGGGAAAATAATAAATGGGATGATGATGAATGAATATCTTACACATGAGTTCTCCAAAATCGGCCCACAGGTCTAATCATCTCCAAAAATGACATTACTGTGCATTGAAATATATTCTGCAGTAATACAATTTATAGCAGCATTATAGATCTGCAATTTTTAAACAGCATTGACAAAGCTCTCACATCACGTGGAATATTACTTGATACTTTGTTAAAACGCTACATTAACTGTTTTTTATGTATAGTAAAAATATGCAGACTAAGTTATTTCTACTGTAGGAATTTTCTTTTTATGATTTCATAATTTTGAATGATTTTGAAATTTGAATATTTTTGTATTTTTATTACGTTTTGATAATTTATGGAGTGTCAAAAGTCAAGTGTCAATTGTCAAATATATATTTTTTCTTATATCAATGAGCAAAGACTGCAAAAATACAGCTTATAATTGGCAAATATATTTTGTGGCGAATACTACTAATATGTCCCGAAATTATGAGAACTGTGAGTTAACTACCTGTTTTACGTTATTATACTTGAACATATGCCGGATTTATAGCTATATTTATTTGGGACAAGGAAGGATTCATACCTTCAAAGAATTAAATACTTTTTAAATATACAATGAAATGGTTGGTAAATATTTTTTTTTTTTTACTTAACTGTTTATCTCATCTTTGTCAAAGAGTATAATAATATTGGTTCATTATTTATGGTCATGGAAAGTGTTGCCATGAGTATTATTTCTATTTTCTAGTTTCTACTCATTGGCGTTTGTTTACATGTTTGAAGTTTGATATCGTCTGTCGTATATTTTACAGCTTCTGTAGATATTTAAAATTATTTTTCACTGAAATAACATAGCTTTGTTTAATATTTTGCGGACTATCGGGATTTATATTTCAAAACGAAATGTCTCAAAGTGGGTTATCAATTTTTACATACATTTTTAATTTGAAACTCGATTTCTTCATAATTCCTTATATTTATTACAGACTCAGAGAAGCCAGTAGTAAATCAAGATGTTTCAGATCCCACGGGTCCTGCAGCCCGAAAAGGAGTTCTGATATCTTTTAGAACCGGCAAGACTATGGAAATACCAGAAAAAGATATAGTAAGTAGATAATCTTAACCTCTACGTTTTGGGTACACGAGTTTAGAGGGATTTTAATTCAAATTTTAATTTTGTTAGTTAGGAAGATGTCGGTTTGTTGGCGAATTTGAAAAATTGAATCGCATCGGAGAGGGAACTTATGGCATTGTATGTGAGTACCTCAATGTATATTTGTGTAAATAAAAGTATTAGTATGTGACATTATTTAGTATTTGAAACTTTGACTTTATTTTCTCCTTTGAATGTCCAATATAGATAGAGCTAAAGACAAAATGAATGGAAATATTGTGGCATTAAAGAAAGTGCGTATGGATGTTGAAAAGGATGGTTTACCTTTGAGTGGTCTCAGGGAAATACAAGTATTAATGGCATGTCATCACGAAAATATTGTCCAATTGAAAGAGGTTCTTGTGGGAAGATCTCTTGAGAGGTAATTGCTTTTTATATTATAATGTACTTTAAACTGTTTGAGTGTATCAAAATTGCTATAGCCTATTTTTCAAGCCATTTAGGCTAATATTTTTTCCTCTATTACTTGATAAATGAAACTGTCTTACTATCTTCAACATTATTATTGAAAAATCTGCTTAATTAAATCTAAGAAATTTCTCGTAATCCAATTTTAGGCATCACTCTTGCTGCTATCTTTACATAGAGGTCCTACTGTAAAATTTCTTATTTTCATTGTGCTTGAATATGTTTACTTTGTTTCTACAACATTTAAATTATTTTTTTTTAATTAATTTGTTATACAGAGAAAGACACAAATATAACTTGATTTTTCATTTTCAGTATATTTCTCTCAATGGAATACTGTGAGCAGGATCTAGCATCCCTACTTGATAATATGTCATCACCATTTACCGAATCTCAAGTGAAATGTTTAATGTTGCAAGTACTAAAGGGTCTTAAATATTTGCATTCCAATTTTATTGTGCACAGAGACTTGAAAGTGTCTAATCTTCTGCTTACTGATAAAGGATGTGTGAAAATTGGTGAGTTAGCTAGTAGCAGTTGTTATATTATATACTCTTTGTTTGTTGTAATGAAAATTTGGGTTTTAATCAAAACATATAAATGTATTTAGAAATTAAAGATATGGAAAAGGTTTAAAACACAATATTTAATTAATTTTTCTAATTTTATTATTTATATCTCTTATAAATTATGATACCTCATTTTAAATTTATTTATTTATTTTTTATTATTATAGCGGACTTTGGTCTAGCCAGATGGCTGGGTGCTCCTGCTCGGTGCGCTACACCACGCGTAGTGACTCTCTGGTACAGGGCTCCAGAACTTTTGTTGCAATCACCCAAACAGACACCAGCCCTTGACATGTGGGCGGCTGGGTGTATCCTGGGTGAATTGTTAGCTAATAAGCCACTGTTGCCGGGCAGAACGGAAATAGAGCAGTTGGAATTGATTGTTGATTTGCTTGGTAAGTGATGTTATAATTTTAAGCTATGTTAGATTAATTGGTAGCACTTTTTGTAGATAATACAATGTCAAATGTAATCTATAGCAGTCTGGAGAGTAGTATTTCATTAAAGTAGTCTGGAAAAGCCATTTCACAGGATTCGGTTTAATCTGCAAATAAGTCAATTCCGAATATCCCAGTAAGACAAGATGGGTTAATGAAATGCAATCTGACTGCTAAAGTCTGGAGTAGGTAGGATGTGTTTAATTATTTATTGAAAAGCCATAACACAACCATTGATATTGCAGTGCAGAGTTTTCACAGAGGAATTAACCATATTGATTAGCATTTGTTTCGGATTTATTACTATAACATGATACTTAAATGTTTAATCTGTTCTATTTTCTCATATAGAATATAAATTTCACAGGCACTCCTTCCGATGCAATTTGGCCTGAATTCAGTGCACTGCCAGCCCTACAAAACTTCACACTAAAG
Organism: Zerene cesonia; assembly: GCF_012273895.1. Classification (NCBI taxonomy): domain Eukaryota; kingdom Metazoa; phylum Arthropoda; class Insecta; order Lepidoptera; family Pieridae; genus Zerene; species Zerene cesonia. Next base: position 1,871,789 of record NC_052111.1, on the reverse strand, counting down.
CAGCAACCCTACAATAATCTGAAGCAACGGTTCCCGTGGCTGTCAGCTGCAGGCTTAAGACTCCTCAATTTCCTGTTCATGTACGACCCTAACAAGCGCGCTACTGCCGAAGAATGCTTACAGAGTTCATACTTTAAGGAACAACCATTGCGTAAGTTTTTTTAAACCCATTTTATATTTTATTAACATAGACTAGGTTAATTCTGTAAATAAGTCCACCACACATAATAGACGACAAGATCGACATTCAAATGGATAAATGAGTATTGCAAGTAAAAATGATGGTATAATTTCATAAATATTTTTCTCGTTACAGCTTGCGATCCAAAATTGATGCCGAGTTTTCCTCAGCACAGAAATATGAAAGGACAACAAAAAAGTTCATCTAACCAACTCAATATACCTCTGTCGAACCTCAATACGGGTGCGAACGACCAAACAAACAATTTGCCAGCCATTTCTGACTTATTGGGCTCTCTAGTCAAGAAGCGAAGATTAGATTAAGGTATATTTAATAATACATAACCTAGTTTATAAATTAAAGTTTTAAAATAAATGCTAAGCCAAGGTACAAATGTTTTATTTTCACATGAACTTATCATTGTGTTACAGAATCTTTCAATTTTTATTTAGTCTGACGATGCTTCCTCATCAGCTGACAGTCCCATGGCTTGCCGAAATTTTTGATACTTCTGCACTGTTATAGCGTCAATACTTTTCGCTTTAACTTTGTCTTTCTAAAACAAGGTATAAATGAAAATACCACACCATGTTAATGTTTTGTTTTACATTGTTCCAGTGTAATATAGAATACTAGCTGCGCCCCGCGGTTTCACCCGCGTAAGTCCGTATCCCGTAGGAATATTGGGATAAAAAGTTGCTTATATGTTATTCCAGTTGTCCAGCTGTCTACGTACCAAATTTCATTGCAATCGGTTCAGTAGTTTTTGCGTGAAAGAGCAACGAACACATACATCCTTACAAACTTTCGCATTTATAATATTAGTAGGATAGAGTTTTCCGACCAATTCGTAAACAAATATTACGAGCTTTTATTATTTTCGTTACTTTCACAGTATATCTGAACTTAAAAATACGTTAAAAATACGTAACTGAAAATGATATAAACAGATTTTAATAAAGGTAGTTCTCTCACCTACCCGCGTCCGTACAAAACGTTCGCGACAGGTTTAAAAACGCTGCATCAGGTTACCTTTTCAGCGACCATAGAAAGATTGATTATGTTAAATAAGAAATTCTTCTTAAACAACAATATATTATATTTTTGTTTAAGAAGAAATTATATATAACTAGCTTTCACCCACAACTACGACCGCGTAAAGCTATAGGAAATAAAAAAACAGTCCCCTGATTCATACTTTTACGTCCCCGTGCGATTTCTGGGATAAGCAATTAATACTTACAATATCTCTTTCTTGTTTTTCAATATTTTTGAGGGTGCGTACACACTGAGAACATAAAATAATGTCTTCCATATGGTTGACTGACTTCTTCCGATGATGATGTTTTAATCTGTGGATATTAGCAGAATATTCTATGAAGCAGGCATCTGACTAATATTTTAGAACAAAATTAATATTTCCTGTAGAGCCTCTCAACGCTATTGACTTTTTTTGATTAATTACATCATCAATTCAATGCAATTAGATGATCCTTAATGATCTTAAGATTACAGTCGAATAATCCTACTTTGTAAATATGTACAACGAAACAAGTTCTCGTGGCCCAAGTTGCAATAATTTTACATTTCATTTTAATCAAGACCGCAAGTTAGATAAAAAATCTCTTATTGATGCGGATGTTTCAATAATAAAATAATTGTCTAAAGGGAAATGATAGTGAAGTGTAATGAAAATATAAACGAACAATTTTCCACAGTAATCGCACTGCAGTTTATCGGTGCGATGTGTGACAAGGTGCGCCCCCAGTTCACGATAAGTGGGATAGCGCTCTGAACACCGTGGACACAATATCTTGCCTTCTGTCCGACCCCCATTGCTTTGGTGTTCTGTTAAGTCTTGGGATGTTTGAAAGTTCTGATGACAACTCGGACACCTTAAAAATAACCTCTTTTTAATGTCATTTAATTAAAAATATTACCTACTTACTTCTCACCCACTTCGTAGAATACTTTTAAATAAGATAATAGAATTTAATAGATTTAGAATGTTTTTTGTCTCTACGAATACTTTTGACACTACTTACATAAATATGTTGGGCTGAAGATGATAAGCCATATGCTCTATAATTTTTTTAGGGTAGAAGTAGTGGAATTTTTTTTCACAGCATGTTACGTAGCCAGGGACGCCATGTCTGTCTTTGTAGTGTTTCATTAACGACCTAAAATTGAATCCTGTTTCATGGCAAATGCAACATTCCATCTTATAAAACAGCGTTATTTGCCTATCCAAAGCAGCGCCTTGCTTCGCAGGTCGCCCATCAACAATCACTATTGGATCCAATACGTCATTAATTACTTCCTCATCTTTTTTAGGTTTTTCATTTTTGTTTATTTGGATTGGATTATTTGCAGATATTGTGCTGTTTAGTAAAGATTTGTCAACTTTTTCTGTTTTAGCAAATTCTTCTAGAGGCATAGCTTCCAAATATTTCATTTCTGATGGTGTCTTCTTCTTTACGTGTTTTGTTTTCAATGGTTTTGTATCACCTTGTTGCAACTCCGTGGACTGTGCTTTAGGCTTTTGCTGCTCCACTGGGCTCACATTAGTATTTGTCGAGTCTAAATTACGAGCCGATAATTCACTAATAAGTGGATAGTGTTTAGGTTCCGTTGTTACTTGAGCTCTTTCCTCATTAGTTTTGTTTTTGTGAAACTCTAAAAATTTTTGTGTTTTTTCTACCTTTACTGTGTACAAATGTAAATTACTTATTTGTTGTAAGCAATCATGACAAATGGCTTTCGGAAGACTGTCATCGGTGTGAATCTGAAAAAAAAACAGTTTAAAGTTTTTTATTTCCAGGATTTGTTTTTCATTAGATGCACTATCGATTGGTTTGAAAAACACCACATATTCATAGGTTGTGTATTTTCAAAATCAAGGGGTTCGTATCCTGTGATTTTTAAAAACATCAATTAAGTAGTCTTAGCCTTGTGATTCCGATTCCTTTGTGATTCAGCGTTTTTCAAGACTGCTCATAGTTTTGGTAATCGTAGATTGCGTCTACCACGCCCAGTTGAAAAGTTCTCTGTATAATCTACTATTTATTGGTGTAACGTACAACGATATCAAAGAGTTTCTTAATTTTTCTTTTTAGTTCCGCACTGAGTGGCTTCAATTTGATGACGTCAGTACAAAGACACATTCGACACGACAATTCACGAACAATAGTTCTTTCTAAAGTTGCAAAGTCGTTCATAATAAAAATTTTAAAATAGATTTTGTATATTGTAAATAAATATATAAATATGTATGGGTTTATTTATATTTTGTTATGCGTCCATGACTTTTTGACATAATAATTTTGATAAATTGTGACAAATAATTAATGACAATTTTATTTTGTTACGTATTTTTATTTAATAAATATGTCTTGCAAACCAGTAACAGTAGGGAAAAATAGCAGCTAGTACGTACTTTTGTAGCACGTGCTTTAAAAAAAGGTTTTTTATATATTGCACGTTGATTTAAAGTAAGGCTTAGGCCGTACTATAGCTAGACAGCCGCAGTTTTAAATCGCTTTTATTGGCGGTACATAGATTTTAACCGTTTGGATCTCAAGCGCTGTTGTGGCTTAGCGGTTTACCGTTTGAAAATGAAAATTCAGTAATTGAAATGTAATAACCGAATTGCGGCCTAAGAGATTTATGAAATTAAATGTCAATGATAATTTATTAGGCACCAATTCATTTTACCGACGTGTCAAAAAACGATGAAGATTCTTAATTTAACTGTATTTTTTTTTGTTTTGGTACTCGGTAAATGCGTGGGTTTTCAACCGATTGACGTGATTCTTCTAGTATTGGTTAAAAATTATGATTTGATCCCATTATATAACCTGGAATAATACCTCCCCTTGAAACGTCGGTGATTTTTTGCTTTTATAGAGAAGATTTTTACAAATGACCTTCCTGTTTATTCGGTTTAGGAAACCGTATAAAAGGATAAATTTGGATTTGATAAGTACCTACTGCCGACAATTGTTGTTATTTGAAAGCAACTGGCCTTTACCTACTTAGAAACTTGGTCAAAGTTAGAGGAGGTCAATACTCGGCTGTCTGAATGTTTCAAGTCTCATCTGCAAAACTTAAGTTTTAACCATTGAAACTTTGACAGTTGTGACCTAAAATTACATTATCTCATTTTCAAAACTGTCATAGTTATTGATGTTGTTGTAGATTGTTTGGTTGGATAGATAGAACATGAGTGGTTTATAGGTTGCTAGGATCTTTTATTTTAGTCTGTGAAGCAGGCTCTCCTAGACTCTCAATATTTTGTTAATTATTATTTTGTTTATTTTAAAAATTATTATTTTGTTAATTATATTAAACTTCGCGAAAACTACTTAATAAAGATATAAATATAAATTAATCAAAACGTCTTACCGAATTCTGTGTTTGGCATTTATTATTACGAATACATTTAGTCAAATTAATAATGTTATTCTATATAAGGAATCAAATTTATTATATATTTTGTCATTGCAAATAAATAAAGTTATATATCTTAAGACCGTTTAAAAATCTGATGTATAGTGGTGCAGTTAAAACAAGTAATTTTACTTCTGAAATCGTAAATGAGAAGTTTATTTTAGTGGAATAAACGAGGAATTACTTATTATTAAAAATAAATTTAAAATTGACTGTAATCTTTTACTCTGAAATGTTTATTCAGGTACGTTCAATATAAGCTTGTTCGCATTAAGCAATTGCTCGATCGGCCGTAATTAAGTCTTTTAGTAAGAACGAAATCCATTCAATGGAAAATTAAAAAGGAAAAGGTTTGTAAATAGGAATTCATTAACAATTTTTTTAATTATTTTTATAAGAGAGGTTGAAATATTAATTTTATTAATTTTTGTATTCATTGCCGAGGAATAAAGTGGTTTTTTAAGTAATCGTCGTCCATAGCTTTCCTACTTTAAATAGAAAGGAAGACCTAGTGGAGGACTGAAAAGGGTAAGGAAAAGGATACTGACCTCCGTCTCCCCACTCCCGAACGTGGAGGATATTTTGTGGGGTAATGGTAACATTCCCGGTGAGAACTGACCCAATTTGAACCGTACTCTACTCCCACATTCAAGATGATATGAATGATATTCTATCAGGTACAAAGAAAACGAGTAGAAAAAATCTGTGATAAGTGTAATCAAACTAATGTTTATTCATTGAACTAGACTATTTATAGAAACGACTAGACTACTTATCTATAGAAGAGCTTTGTTGAACATCCTACTAATATTATAAATGCGAAAGTTTGTAAGGATGTGTGTGTGTTTGTTCTTCTTTCACGCAATAACTACTGAACCGAATCCAGTGAAATTTGGTACGTAGATAGCTGGATAACTGGAATAACATATAGGCTACTTTTTATCCCGATATTCCTACGCTACATTGACTTACTCGGGTGAAGCCGCGGGGCGCAGCTAATTATAGTATAAACCACAGGTCCAGAAAGCAGTTATTATAGAGCCGAGAAAAAACTTATTGCTACATAAAAATCATTATTAATATATATAATTTAATAATGATGTCAGGGAAGTGTTCTATGGTTTTTCAGCGATATTCAATGGTTTTACATTTTCCATCATATCATTCATAGATAGTCGTCTGTCTATACTAGAACTAGATAAATTTTTGAAATAAGTATTAAATTAAGCGGCGTGTTAACATTGGTAGTAGTAGTAGTTCCCATTTCCTACCTTAATTTCTCTTATTATATATTTCTAATATACAGTGGAATACCTCCTTTTTTTTTCTTTTTTTTTTCGTTAGGAAAGATAAATTCATTAATATAAAAAACTCAAACAGGTATAATAGAATCGTTTTACGTTTCACCTTGTGTATGAATAAAGATGAAGTGCAACGAAGTACACAAGAAACAGAATCATCTGTATAACCTAAAATAGAACTTTAATGTAATATCTCTGTAATAGTCTGTGTAGAAAGGAGATTGTAAAGCGAATCTCCATATTTCAAAAAGCCGCTTTCAACTGCGGATAAACTCAGTACGGGTTGTGTTGTAATGAGGTTTAAGGGATTCCGCGATTCGTGACCATCTTTCTTTTGCTCGGATCTATTACAGTGATTATGCTGGACCGCAGCCGCATAACGGATTTCAAACTTTGTCTTTACATATTACGTGTATACACGATCCAACAGTTCCATCAAAACTAGTTTGTGATAGTCTGAAATCGTGTCTCAAACAATATTCAACTTTGCCAGACTGACCAATATTCGATTAAACAAATAATTTTTGTCGCTAATTTTATTTGTAATATCTACACTGAGTATTTAATTTTTAACGCCTTCTCATAGTAGTGGTATGAACGAATTAGCTAAATACTTTTTTGGAAGGCAACTTAGTTGAAGGGTTTGGTTTAGGGTTATGATTAACATATAACATATAAAAAAGTAGGTTGGTGAAGTAATAATAACGTTTTCAGTTGCTTATTACATCTCCCTTATTTACAAAGACACTACAATATTCACGAATCTAATTACATATAGTGATTAATGTATCCTAAACTGTTAGGACTCAGTAAACGCGAAAATCGCGACAGGTTAAATATGGTTAGGTTAGCATAGCGTGTTTAGTTTTTACAGGTCAACTACAAGGTGCTTACATAATTAAACGCCATCATTTGAACTTTATAAAAATAATCCCCGCGGCATAGAGAGGTTTATGAAAGACATAAAATCGTCCTATTAACTTGTTAAGTACCACGGCTACTTAAGAAAAAGTACCATACGTGCTTAATAGACGTAGCTTTATGCCTACTTTATAGCTTTTGTGCGAGATTAGCATCCCAATTGAGATCGTGCCAATTTTGATGTAAACATGATTAGTTAATCTTTAGCTTATACGTTTTACTTAGAAGATACTAAACGGTTTATTAAATTTACATTATTTTTAAATTAGATTAATCTATTAAACTTATATTTATAATATTAAGTATATTAGTTACCTTGCAGAAAATTTAAATCATTAATAATTTTTTTATTAGATTTCAGTGAATATAAAGTAAAATAAATTTTATACTATTGCGTGTATGTAAAGTGCGTGTCTAATTCAAATGAGAGAAAAACGAAATTGAAAGTTGTAGAAGTTTCGACTAGGTGAATTGGGTAATTTTGATGGTTTAATTTATCTGAAAGGTTGCACTTAAAAGCAAAATAATAACTAGCTACATATTGTATAGATATATAATGCGGTTACAAACATCGGATATAAGAACAGGAGGCTGTATAAATGGTTGACGTAAAAAATAAAAATTCAACTGTACAATCACTATATTTCTATTGTTGTACATATAATAAAAAAAGTTTGCAAAGATTTATTTGAGTTCTGGTTGATGGAATTAATTGTATAGTTCCAAAAAAACTACAAAGCTGAGTCCAGTGACTTTAAAACCTATTGATTGAGACTATTCCCTTAAACCATTAGTCGCATATATTACTTTATAAAAATACCGACACAAATGAAAGCGAATTATAGAAAGTATGCAAATTACGAATGCAACAGCTGGAAGACCCAATAAAACGTCTAACACCGAGACCCACCACACCTGACGTTTTCAGCGTATGTATAATAAAAATACGCTTTGTATTTTTTTGCTTTCAATACTGAATTCTCTTAAGATGGCATATTTATAAAAACAAATATAAATAGGTATAGGTACATAATTATACCTTCGCTTCGCAGTTTCACAAACCTCGTATATGATGGTATAGTGTTCTCCATAAATAGACTGTCTAACACTGAGATAATTTTTCAAATAGGTCTCGTCGTTCCTGACATTAGCGCGTCCGCACAAACGTGTTTTGAATGCTTTGAACGATACTAAGGTATTCTTTTGCCTTATTTGATATCTCGATAAATGTTTATAAAACTATTGTTTTACATATAACAAAAACATAATATAATTAAGGCATAATATTCGCCGATAATACATTACTTCTTGTTCTTGTTATATATTCACTTTATTTTGTTGTAATAGAATTAGAGACAAAATAAACATCGATATTGTAATAATGTTATCCAAATATTAAATGCTACCAAATTACGGACATGCATTGATTGTAATTATCTGCTTTGAGTTCGATGAGCTGTCTCAGTTCGCAATGTGAGTGGCTTGCGGAATTTCATTTAATAGTGTGATAACCGCATCGTGATAAGGAAGTGTCCACATTAAAAGACAATAAGTTAACATTATTCTATATATGTAGCTACTGATGTGGTTAAAATGATCACGGCTTGCCTTTGTTCTTCAAGCAACCTCATTTCAAATTTATTTAGGTTTTACTCCTACGAGTTCCGTACCGCATTCGAATTAAATTTTAAAAAAGGTTGAATCACAACTTGCTATATCAAGCATACTTTTTATTTTGTGAGTTTTTGAGTGTTATGTTCGTTTCGATCGTTCAATGCAAGAGACATATTTTTTCTACTGGAATTGACTACTTATATATACAATTAGAAAATATTAATTGGGCTGAGCGAGTTGTATTGCAAGGTAACTAAGTAGTAATTGTAATAGATGGGTCTAGTTAGGGCGTTATTATGTCGCGATGCTTCGTATTTTCCACTAAATACAGATTCCAAGGACTTATTTCTACTTCCCTTACTGCCACAAGGTTTATCGGTTTGGAATACGTACATAGTTTTAAGTAAGTACATTTAAGAACCAACTGCTTATAAGAAATAACCCACTTAAGGATTTTAATAAAAATTGATGCATTGGATGCAAAAATTGTTTTAGTTGGCCGTTTTGGAAAAATATTCGACAAAAATTGTCATCGACGTTTCTGGGGAGGCAGGTACCACTGCAGATTCTAAAATGAGACAATTGACAACAATTTTTAATCAAATACAAAAACAATTTCACGAATCGGCCGGAGTTTTCGAGTAACAACATAAAAAAGTAAATAATACGTAGTTGAATTAAGAACCTCTTTAGTTTTTCGGAACGTCGTTAATAAATGATTTAAGTAATTCTTTTGATCAGTAGAATTTCAAACGTGCATTTTCACGTCCACATTTTCTAGTTACAGAGAAAAGTATCTATTCGCAGACTTTCAAACTCGAAAATCAAAGCAACACTCTTTTTGTAGTCTCGGTATCTCTAATAAAAACGGTATCAACGTTCAAGCTTTAAACCGCCGTTTAAAGCTTGAACCGTTTCACCCGCGTAAGTCCGTATCCCGTAGAAATATCGGGATAAAAAGTTGCCTATATGTTATTCCAGTTGTCCAGCTGTCTACGTACCAAATTTCATTGTAATCGGTTCAGCATTTTTTGCGTGAAAGAGCAACAAACACACACACATCCTTACAAACTTTCGCATTTATAATATTAGTAGGGTTAGTAGGATAAAAAATTGTTGAAGTTCTTTATCAAATAATACAGTTCAGATTAAAAAAACCGTTTGTCAAGTAGTGGTCATCGGACTTATGTCGAAAAATCGATATTTTTAAATAAGAATCGAACCATCCTGGGTTCTACATTCACGTTAACCACTGTACCAAGGAAGTGGTGAATCAAATATGAGATGATGTACAAAAGTATGTAAAGGTAGAGATTCGCACATTTGTAACAATTCAAAAGATACATTTAAATGTCGCAGTTAACCCCACTATTCGTTTCCACGTGAGCATATAGCGCTTAACTGCAAATGCAGGTACCGAAAAATCGGTAAGTGGCTTGGTTGTTTACTTCGCCTACCCCTAAAAATCGTTCAGAGATAAATTTATATGTATATAAATTACCATAAATATAAATCAGTATAAAGTTACTTAATAAATCGATTAAGTGCAAGTTTGATTGGCACTTACAAATTACAATGTTGACTTTACCTCATCTTTACCCATCAAATGGCACTCGAAAGCTATTTCCGATGTCACGTCAAAATATCTTTTCTTTTAGTGGAGTAAGAAGTGTTTAACATTGGTCCACATAAGAATTGGATCTCGATTTTTTGCTCTGGAGCTCATAGAACATTTTCTAATAGCTCCCTTTTTTATTTTTTCGTAGAATCTTTGAAGGAATTAAATAAAAACGCAAAAGCAGCTCAACCGACTGGTATTTAGTTTTGTTTTGAGTTTACGAGTTATTTATGGAAAAACTAATTTAAAGCTAATTTTCGATATCAAATTATTGACAAAGTTTTAAAAATTACCTTAAAGGAGGTAATTAGCGAGTTAACATCTACCTTCTAGCTAGACGTGACCTTCTGAGACATTTTATCACTTTCCTTACTCCCAGGGTGAGGTCAAATGTGAACCTACGTTAAAAAAAACTAAAGGTACCTTAAAATAAAGCATACATATTTCTCGTAGCACGTTACTCGTAGGCCCCAAGCTTAGCGTTCAGTGCTTCAGAAGCCGCGGCAGATAGCACGCGCGCCATTCACGCAAACATCAACTTTTATCCGCTCCGTTAATCACATTTTACGAACGTCATAAACAATTTATTACATAAATATGTTTTAAGGCTATACCGAATTTATTGCCTATTCTATAATTACCAGTACAAAGGAAGTGTTGTTTTTAAAATTTGTTATAAGAATTAACTTGTGCGTTTATTGCGTAAATTTTCTATTGAGTGGTTAAATTTAATATGTTTTTTAGGATTTGTTTTACATTTATATTTCGCATAATAAACCGTGTTTATACAAGGCAGTTATTATGAATATGTGGCTAACAATTTTAAAGTTTATTTGGATCCTTACACCTTTCATTTTAAAAGGTATTTATTTACTATATTTTACTTATATAACTTAATAACTACGTATTTTAAGCTTCATGTGCCAAAAAACCGTATGAAACAAAAACAGTACGACAATGAAGTGTGTGAGTTAATTTCTATTATTATTGATGAAGTGTTAAAATTCTTGAAAAAAAATAAAAATTTTAGAAATAAGATTTCTTGTAGTGGTACATAGTAGTTATTAAAATTTTTGGCCCAAAATATAATGATAATAATTAAATTAAACGCTCTTGAAAGTTCTGTAATCATTCGATCACAAATAATACGGAAAAATACCTACTTAATAAGAATGCGAACGTTCAATGAAATGAATTCAAGGAAATGGATATGGCTAGCAAATACACAAATGAAACAGTTTTCCCGCTTAAGAACATTTATCAATTTGACATTTCTATGTACAAGTAGATACCACCGACAATTAATAGGTTTTAATGAAGTAGGTAATATATATATATATATATATATATATATATATATATATATATATATATATATATATATATATATATATATATATATATATATATATATATATATATATATATATATATATATATATATATATATATATATATATATATATATATATATATCATGTTTATTACAAACTAGGCGCTCGTCCCAGCTTCGACCGGATATCAAGATTCCTGTTTTACACCAGGGGAGCATTTAATAGGGATAAAAAGTATCCTATCACCCAAGTCAGCTCATACCCCGTCTGTATACCAAATTTCATCAAAATCCGTTCAGTAGTTTCAGCTTGATTGACGGACAAACATCCAAACAAAAAACTTTCACATTTATAATATTAATGTGATTCTTTCTATCATTATATTGTTCCTATAACGTTGCTTAAATAAGACAAGTCTCATAATGGCACCGTTAAAATTTCAAGCATTCTTGGTACAAGACCACATAATCTAGACACGAGCATTACAGAAAAAGTACAAGTGTCGCGTTAGAAAATGCACAAAGAATGCTTTATACTGCACACGAGAGTCTTTGTACATTTAAAGTTGTTTGTAAGTTCTGGTTTTAAGATTTCCTTTTTTAGAAATTAAAATCCACGAATAGAATACTAGACTGGCTTTTTTTTCACTAACCTGAATATATTTGTAATACAGGAACTAGTGGCACAATTGTTATGTACATGTTACATATTAAGTAGAATTAAAATGAAAAATTTATATTATTTTATAAGAGAACCTACAAAGTTTCTTGCCGGCTCTTCTCTGTAGAAAGCCTTCTCTGCCTTCCGAATCGGTGGTAAATGTTATAACTGTGTAATATGACGATTCAAAAGTGCTTCTATAAGAAGTCTAGTTGAAAGAATAAATGTTTGAGTTTGAGTTTGAGTGGGAATAAGTAAATGAATCAGTGGAATCAAAAATGTATGAGAGTGAGCCCTTTAATTAAAAGGAAATAGATTATTTACTGACTAATGGAGATTATAGTATTGAAACGATGTAAAAATTTATAACAATTTATTTTTATTCTGATGGCATGTTAGCATTGATAAATTATATAGGTTAATCAGACTCCTTTCATAATTTATTAAATAGGAAATTGTATTAGAATTGACAATAGTATTTTAATATGATTTATAATTAGGTATCTCCCTACTTATTTCTGAATTAAATTCCATAAATTCCGTGCGTATTAGAAATTATTCTAATTAAACTTATCCGTTTCAATAAGAATGTATGAAACAGAATTTATTTTATTTATTATGAAAGCGAAGGTATACCGTAAATTTTCTTTTCTCATACGTGAATTTAATTTCTTATTGAGAAATAGAGAAGATATTAAATACATAGTAATCATATCATATTTATTGCTGTATATGCTCATTCTTAACATAATATTTATTTTAACAACTTCGTATTTACTAATATAATATGATGGTAACTTGGACAGTCTTTCAAACATATCCATAAGGGTTATTTTTGTTCTTATTGACCCTTGTCACGTCAATCAAATTGGATCACGGAGACTCTGCAGTTTATCGTTTAATTTAAAATGATATAAAAAAATGCCTGAATATTAACTTTTTGTGCAATAGTTTGGACCACAGATGATATAATATTATACTAGTATCTACCAATACTTCACTACCCTAAAGTAAGTACATAAGAAGTACTAAACATAATTTATCTGTGTAAATACACTAAAAAATAATAGTCCTAGCTTTTGCCCGTGGCTTCGCACGCGTTAAATTCGGAGTAGTTTAAAAGATCTTATTATACTTATGAACCTTTCTCTTGAGTAACTTTATCTTTAAAAAAATCTCATCAAAATCTGCTGCGTAGTTTTAAAGATTTAAGTATATATAGGGACAAAGGGAGAAACAGAGAAAGCGACTTTTATATGTGGCCAGTTTGCACCGGGGAAGTACCACACCCCCACAGAAGACCGGCGTGAAATAGCATTCTACTGTGTTTCGTTCGGTGAGTGGGGTGCCGGAGGCCCATATCCTTTTCCCCTCTATCCTTTATTCCTCTAGACAATCCGTTCTTATTCCCTTCCGAATTTTTAGTCGGAAATCCATTTGTAGAGTCGTAAGGTCTGCAATGGATCTAGTATAACTATGTAATGATAAACGCGAAATTTTGTAATAATGTGGGTGAGATTTTTATTTTTTCACCCAAAAACCTCTGTTGAGATCTGTATGAGATTTGGTACAGATATAGATTATAGTCTGCATTAACACATAGGCTAAATTTTGGCCGGCCACGCGAGTGAAGACATGTAGGAATACGAAGCAATTTATCTCCAACGTATTTCACAATTCACTTATTAAATTATACTAAATATATTAAATAATTCAAAATAATTTAGAATAAAAAAGGCTTTATGATTGGTTTTAATGATTTTGTATTCTTGCATATAAAATTCACTGATTGTTTAAACTATCTCTTTTTCATTTAAAATTCGATTTGATGTAGTACACGTACTAAATATATTTATAGTATCTTAATTTTCGTCAAATTTCAATTGTAAATTTTGTCGTTCTTATTAAGAAATAATTAAGGCACATAAACATGAATACGAAATAAACATATATAAATATGGTATAACATCTAGGAATGTCGGACAAAGAACTGAAAAAAAAACTTCTGATTAAAAGCAGTTAATATTATTCAAGCCAGCCTTCAAATAAAGTATGTAGATGATTGTAGGCCTGCTCGATTTGATGTTTTATTCAAATAAAAAGTTAATTTGCTCAACCCTTTTCGTTTAGAAGTGTAATGCTTAGTTAAAAATGAAAATGCAAAAAATATACTTAATTCTTTGCATTATATTTGCAATAAAAAACGTCATTTTCGTTAGTCAAAATCGTTATTGTGTATGTTTCGACAATAAATAATAATTTTAATTATAAAATTCGTTTTTATTTGTTCTTTGTACAATGAACAAAGAACATTTAAAGGCACTTACACTGGGAAGAGGCAATTTCTAAGTCTCTGAATCTTTGCTTTGAGATTGTTGAGAAATGGCTTGGGTTTCAATTAGTTCCTATAAAATACCAACTGGCTTAACCAAGTTTTACGTGTCCGTGTGGTTAGATTAGAAAATACAATAAATATTAAATCAAGATTTATTTTTGTGAGAATTGTCAATACAAAATTTTCTTCGACGTTATAATGAATACATTTTACGTTAGAATTTAGGTGCAACAAACTTCAAATAATTAATTAGCTATCTTTGATTTTGATTTTATACCGTAAAGACTAATTGAATCTCTTTGTAAAACTTATTTTAATGAGCTGGTGTAAGTAAATTATGTTTTTCAATAGTTTCATGTACTAGCTAAGATAATTTTTATACTCCATAAAGCGGTAAGTGATAAGTTACTCTAGTTTTATAGTTACTGAGCAGAGAACCCTGCATAAAACGCCACTTGAAAGAATAACAATAAAAATTTTAGCCGTCCTAATACAAACACGTATCTTCTATGAAATTTTTATTTTCTATTGTAAAAATGGACGTTGTAAATTTTAAGTATACTTACTCATAAAATTCAATATGTTCTTTAGAAAACAAAAAAAAAAAAAAAAATTGAAAATTGCACGCATTGTAACTTTCAAATGCTGTAGAATGTAGATTTCAGATTCTGTTGGTTTTTTTAAGGTTAAAAATAAGAACACTTGAAATTATAATATATTGTCAAATACAGAATACCACTTAACCTTCACAATTTTTAACAGAACTATGCAATCACTAAAGTACCTAAACTACGGTGATAGGATACTTTTTATCCCAATTAAATGCACCCTTGGGATAAGACAGGAATCTCGACAGGCGTCTAGTATTTAAATAATATTGTAATATAAAACAAAATTCACAGTTATTGTGTATCTTATGGTAAATAAATAAATATTTGTATCCATTGTTTTCTTTCATATATTACCAATGGGATCAAAGTTCTCTACGTCTAGTGTGGTACTGTGGACAAGAATTAATTAAGCCTTTGATGTGGTACTCATTGGTACCTTTAAACTGCCGTTTTACCAAATGTCATGAGCAGGCCACCGCTG
This sequence comes from Zerene cesonia, assembly GCF_012273895.1. Lineage (NCBI taxonomy): Eukaryota > Metazoa > Arthropoda > Insecta > Lepidoptera > Pieridae > Zerene > Zerene cesonia. The sequence continues at coordinate 1,856,284 of NC_052111.1, read as the reverse complement.
CGTTGTTGATAATATTAATATATTTGCTACTTTAATAAACATATAAAAACAATTTTGCGCTTATACTTTCCCTTTTCTTATTTTTATATTTCATTATATTCCTGCGGAAGTTTCCCTGATATAAGAATAGTTAGATTTTAACAATATATCTAGTGCGAAATAGAATTAATTGATTTGTATCAGCGCTATGTCGTATTTCGTAAGAAGTTATGTCAATTGACTTTAAAATGAACAATATAATAAAAAGACTGTATTCAGTACATAAATATTTTTTTAATATCCATCAAGTCTTTGGACTTGGCTAGTTGCAACTCGCAGGGCTAGTTATTTTAATAAAAGCTAAGGTCAGCAATATAATGGAGAATATTAAACATGAAACATTAGTGATATTGCAAATATTTTAACTTGACAAAGCAAATCCCTGTTTTTATATAAATAATAACAGTTGTTGAAGGTGTTCTAAAGCTATATTGCGTATCCCGTATTTCACAGTATTTTCAAAGGATAACCATAATTTAAAGGGCTTGTTGACGACAACGATAAATGACGTGTCATAAGGAGTCTATTGTAAAATATGTCATGTCATAAGTTGCGGTTTTCATGAAAAATACTATGGAGGTAAACATAATATATATGCTAAACGCGAAATTCAGTGTTCAGATCTCGCTTTAGCGTCTATAGAGGTATTGTTAGCTTATTTATTACGATCTGAATCCCGCAGCGTCATCCGCGTGGTAACCAGGTAAAAAGTAGCCTATGTGCTAATTCAGACTATAATCTATCTGTGTACCAAATCTTATATTGATACGATAAGCTGTTTTCGCGTTAGATAATAACGAACATCCACTCATACATACTTACAAACTTTCGCATATATAATATAAGTAGGATAAAGAAGATTTCATACTTTTCTATTGACATACATAAATAAGTATAGGTACAATTAACATACGCTATGGCAGATATCGTTTCTTAATTTAAGACCGCCTGTTTTGATACTTTACTTTTCCTTTTTCGTAAGATTTATATTCGTCTATTGCGTCTCTTTGTTTGAGGGTAATAAAGTATTTGTTATGTTGTGTACGATAGGTGCTACTATCTAAAGTATTCAAACTTTTAGGATTCGTGATGGTTTAACCACTCGTACTCGAGGAAAGAAAACAAATAAGTTATATGTAGACTGTTTTTACAAATCCCATGTTTTACAGGTGCATTTTCTTGCGATGAAGAGTACCAGCTGGTCCGGCATCTAATGGACAAATATGACCCTTCAGTGAGACCCGTAGAAAATTCATCGCACCCTTTATTGGTGACTTTTGGAGTGTCCTTACACCACATCATTGATGTTGTAAGTATTATCGAAGAATACATAATAGTATCGTAGCACGCTAAAGTGAGAATTATTACTCAACTAGCTGCGCCCCGCGGTATCACCCTCGTAAGTCCGTATCGTACTACGTACCAAATTTCATTGCAATCGGTTCAGTAGTTTTTGCGTGAAAGAGTAACAAACACACACACACACATCTATACACACATTATTATATTAGTAGGATTTTAGTTATTTTCTTTAATGATTGTATATTCGCATTTGCACTGCACATATAATACTTAATAAGTATAGATTTACTAACTAAGTAATTAGTACACAATTGTATAGTTATCAGTTTTTCCCATGATAAAATAATTAGATAGGCAATTTAGTTGCAAAAATTTTATACAAAAATAAGATATTAAAATTAAACGCAAGCTTTATAACAAAAGTACTTACGTTGGGGAAAGTTTTAAAATTCTATTTGGGCAACAAGGAACTCATTTATCATCCTAAAAAATTCGTTTTTAAATGAAAAGGTTACAGGATCTCTATGGTTGTAAATTTTGCAGATTATAAAAAATATTTAGAAAATTTTGTGACAGAGAATTTACTAACTTAAATATGGGAATAAATTATATTACAATAGCTTTTCTGATAATTTATATTTATATGTGTTACAGCTTTCTCTAGTGAGAGTTAGTTGTCATAAAAGCGTGTAGTTGCAACTTCTAATTAGTTAAAACGCGTTGTAACGGAAAAGGGGTTTTTACGGTAACATATATACGGACAAAAAATTATAACTTCATCATAAATATCAACATAAGCATATTTTGTGTTATCTCTGCACCGATCCGATAACCATAAGGGTTAGACCACAGTCCACTAACTATCCAAGTGCGTGTTGGAAGATGTCACAATATGTGACAAACTAAGAACATTGTGTTCTTGGACATTTCGGTTTGGTGAAGATACCTTCGGTAAATGGTGGGCTTAAGGAGCAGATGAATTGAAAAATCAATGTTAGTTTTGCTACACACAGTCTCAAACCCTCGACCCCTTAAACCAAAGATCGTGTATTCGATTAAACTAGAAATTTAACAGAAAAATGTATAACTTATTGCTCGCACATCCAAAAGTTTTTAGCATAGTGCAATTGAGTTTTATAGATTTAGTTTGAGTTAAAAGCAGCTATTAAAACACATTCACCTTGTGTCAAATAACTCAAAACCCGTTTAATAAACGGCGAATTGGAGTAATTTCTGTCAACGAATAAATTAATTACTCTCCAAATTCAACTACTGTTCATTTGAATTGGCGCTTATTTCATTAGTTCGTACGAACTGATGGTTACAAGTGTGTTTATTACAAATATTAATTAATATTAATATAAAGTGTAAGATTACCATCTCAGAAACGTTGAATACTTTCACGTTATAATAGCGCCATCAAAATCAGATTAATTTTATTGCCTTTAACGTCGAGTCCACAAATGCCAATATTTTTAGATACAGGTACCTAGGTATTATGTAGGCGAAGATTTGAACGAAAAGTATTAACTTGATAGAACGCAGGGTTACAAAATAAATCATAAATAACGTGGGTCTATTCACACAAAACAATCAACGCTTAGTCAAAATTTGTATTCGTTATTTGTATCTACTGAAATGTAAATTAGCGCCAGTCTTTGTACGTGTATACAATAGTAAAGCGTTCGCAAATTTAAGTTACTTATATTTAATTTAACTAATTATCTTCACTTATAATAAGACGGTATCATTATTTAAGATTATGAGTTAAATACTACTGGATTAATTATGAAAAACAATTTATCAATAGGCTAACATAATTATACTTTTTATGACTTTATAAAAATGATAACGTTTCAAGATGATATATTTTTATGTTTTCATATTAAAATAACGTACGCGTATAATATTGTAGTTATAAATATTTGATAGCCGATTGCCGTTGAGGAATAGACTGATATAATTTTTTGCTTTAAAAACAGCTTAGGCAATTTATCTTCATCAAATCCGCCGGCAATGCTGTAGGCATCCTAATTTCTCCTTCAAGGGGCAGACTATTTTGGATTTAATTTCTTCTTACGAAACATATTTATTTCACTTATATTAAACCTCAAATTTATAGAGGTAAACTTATTCCCAGGCTCGGTACAATAAATAAACTTCAAAAGCATAAACACTTATATACATAATTACATAATTGTTTGTTCCTTGCTACACCATCTATAATCTATATTCAGTATTTTTCTGATAGGTAATCTGAATGTAAATGTGTAAATTACGTATTTCACAGATTGTTTAAATTTAATATATTTACCTACTGGATGTCTTTGTTAAGATTAATACTTTTATTAAATTATATATAATGCAACCATAACGCAACGCATCGACAACGAGTTTCTCTGTAAAGAAACAAGTGCGTTTAGAGACAATTACAATTACTATTTGAGTTTTATAGTTAATTTAATTACGTATTAGTTTATCGTTTATGAGCTGAAAATGTGATTGCATAGTCCGCAGTCGACTTTTAATAATGATTACTTATGTTTGATTTATTTACGCATATTCCAAATATAATACATATCTAAAATGGTTTAAAAATTATAGCAATTAAATTTTAAGCTATTATGAAAATAATATTCAATACCAACAATGACAAATGCAAGACTAATTTCTAATACAAAAAACGATAAAACAAAGGATTTACTAACGCATATAATTATATAATACTATTTTAGAAGAAGCACCAAACAAATGAACTAACACGCAACTAAAATTTCACATTATTCATCCGCTAACATAAGGTATTTCTGAGGGATATTACGAATTTCCGCATCAGTCGGCTTACTTAATTTCATACGTACCTGTCGAAAATTACATTCTCTGTACGCAACTCAATAAACTCAGAATCACTACGACAATTCGCACACAAATTCCGTATTTCGGTTAGTACATTTGTTCAATTTCAAAAACGATTGCGAATAAACCGAAACGTGACTAGATTTCATTGTTATTCAATTCTGTCTGATGTAAGGTCAGAAAATCGCCCTTCCAAATTCTATTGAACTCGTAAAAACTGTAAAGACTGAATAAAATGTGTTTTATATTATAATTTGTATTGTGGTAAAATCTTTGAATACAAAGATGATAAGGGATTTCTTTGTGTACAACTTACAAAGAAATCCCTTATCTTACCTTTTTGACTTATTTATATTATATTTTGACATATTAAAAACAGTATCGATTATTTTGTTTTTTTTCTGAAATACGTTGATCAAAAAAGTAATAAACTACATCGTTCATTTATCAAAAGTTGGGTGAAAATCATAGATATCAATCATTAAGGTTAATGATAGGCGATGAATGGCAAAATATAAGCATTTTCATTTTCTAGATTGTCTGATAATATATACTACACTCTATGTAATATGCAAGTTATTCAGTTATATTTATATTATGAAAACTATTATTAGAACAGCTCAAAATTCTTTTCAGATTTGCTATAATGGAATTTTATTGAAGTTTATCGTTCCTGCCACATCGATATAAGTGCGAAGGAAATTAAGAAAACTTTTATGTGTAAAATTTCATAATTTAACTTGTACGTAGCGTAGAGTTTCGTTTACAAAGTCGTACCATAGAATCTTAATATTCCATAACGTTTAATGTATTCGAGCCTCAAAAACTTGAACGTTAAGGCTCATTGATCACAAAGAAATAAATATACAACTAAAGTATGTTGATACCGACGTTAGTAAACATTTCTGTCTGTATTGAATTAAAATTCTCATTTACCGTCTCGTAATCGCCGTCTATTTTAGCTCGGTTACACGATTATTTGTTTAATTAAGTAAGTATAATTAGTTTCAATAAGGATGGAAGTCAAACACGACCAGTATTAATGGGAATCTCGAAAAGATTAGTTACAAATTACAAAGACACAGAAGTAATTTCAAGATATTCCTAGATATCCAATTCTAGTATTCACCGAGCGATACATATAAGTATACTGAATACGTTATTACGATCGTATATCATATACATCAGTGTATCAAATGTCTTTATTGAAAATTATTTGCGTTGTACCGATTCCTACAATTCACTTAAACTCGGTCGCTGTGTGGGCGTAAACTCTTCGTACTTCGCATCGGTACAAAATGCATCCTTGAATTCCACTTTGAAATATCGCAAATGATAAAATTATTTGTTGAAATGTCAGTAAATTGTTGGAATAATCGTTTCCATCATTCGGTTCGGATGAAATTTAATGGATATGGGTAAATGCGGTTACGTATTCTCAAAATTGCTCATATTTTGTAATGTGAATTGACGTTTTTATTATGCAAGTATTATTATATAATTTTAGTTTAAGTACACTATGTAATTTCGTTCTAATTAAACAATTTTGAATTTTAAATCGATTTAAATTCATTATTCGAATAATGAATTTTCAAATAACAAAACTGGATGAGATTCTCAATTTGAATGTATTTTTTTCATGTTTGTTGCTTCAGAACTTTCGACAGTTGTATCGATTTGGATGATTATTCTATTATTTGAAATTTGGTGCCGCGTTGTAATGTGATAGGATCTGATTTTTTAGATAAAAAAAGGTAAATGCGAGAAAAAAGCTAAATATATCACACTCCGCACATATTCAATCACTCTTTCATATAAAAGCTCCCTTTCAAAGAGATTATACTTAAAGGCTTTCGGATTTGAGTGAATCCGTCATAAACGAAACGCAATATTTGTGGATTGTGGATGATATTTATTTTAATTGTATGTCGCTATTCCACACAGGTTTTAATGTGAGCATTCCCAGGATTGTTCAAATGTATGAGGCCCGCATGCTACTTGTGAAGAGGTTGAAATATTCGTTTAAAATAAAAGCGTATTTTAATGTATAACATTATTTCGTGACAGCTTTATATCTTATATATAAAATTCAATTGCTGTTCGTTAGTCTCTCTAAAACTCGTGAATTGCTGGTATGATTTTTATAATCATGGTTTTGGTGTATTCTGAATAGTCCAAAGAAGGTTTAAAAGGTAAGAACAATATGGAGGCGGGCGAAGCCGCAGGCGGGAAGCTAGTGTACACTAAATAATAGTAAGTGTTCACTTTGTTCCCAGTTTGAAAAATCCGTAATTTTCGATAATTTTGAAGATTTAAAGTGTTATTCAATTCTTTAACGTATATATAAAATACTTCAGAACCTACCAACTTAATATGATATATGATGATATAAAGCGTATATCATGCCATGTCACAGCGTACACAAATTGTATCAAAGATTTGTCAGATATTCTCATATCCTATATTTCATATTTCATTCGCTTTTATTTTATCTTCTATTGAAATTGTAGCAACATACATGTTATGATGATGTCTTATTATGTTCATCCGACTTAAAAAAAGAACAGATTGCCAATTCGACTGTATTTTTTAGACTGTGTTACCTCATAACTATCGATTGGCTGAATCGATTTTAATAATTCCTTTTTTTATTAAAACTGGTGCTTCCCGTGTGCTTCCATTTAAATCGTCTAGTTCTGACAATTACAATTGTTTGTTTTAATATTTGTTATTAACATAAATATTTAGTACAACAACGAAAATACCAATATATTATTAGGTATTACATTTATTATTAAAATGTATATACCTTCATCAATTCATTCATTCAATCTATTCAAATAATTAATGGCTGATCACTTCACGCTTGGTTTGTATTTTTTATATTCAAGCCTTCTATTCAGGAAATTGTAGCGTTGAGAACTGACCAGTGACCATGATTAAAAAAATAAAAATACTGCTATAAACAATTTATTTAAATGAGCGTTTTCAAAAAACATACAACATCTTTAGACATATAATTATAATAATATGATATATATTTATCTCCGATACTTATATTGCCTTATAGTGTTTAGTAGCACAATACTAATACGTTATATTTGATTCAGGAAGAAAAAGACCAACTTCTAACAACGAACTGCTGGATAACACAAATATGGACTGACCACCACTTGAGATGGAACACCAGCGATTTTGACGGAATCAGTGTTATAAGAATACCGTACGAAAGAGTTTGGAAACCAGATATAATATTATATAATAAGTAAGTATATTCTATTCATAATACAGTTGTTAATACATAAGTAGGTACAGGTAATCCTGTTACACAATACTGAAAATCTCTCAGGGATTTATTGATTTATAAAAAATGTTTATGCTTTTAATAAAATGTATCATTAGTTCAATATATAAATGTATTTATTTCATGAATAAACGCCGATTTCAGTAAGCTATTTCAGTTGTCTTACATATACTCATATGTACATAGAAATATGTATATATGTATATTTTATAAAGGATAAGGTAGCTTTCACTTTCGTAGTGTATTGTATATTCAGTTATAATTATTTGTGAAGTGAACGTCACAAGCAAACCGAGACCATTTGTCAACCAGTAGAACTTAACGACTCTCACAAAACATTATAATTAGTTTTTGTTCGTAGCGCTGATCCAAACTATAGATCGGCAGTGATCAACACCAATGTGATTGTGAAAAACACGGGCGAAGTCACGTGGCTCAGCCATGGCATCTACGTCTCCGTTTGCGATATAAATGTTGAACAGTTCCCCTTTGACGTTCAGCTGTGCACCATGAAGTGGGCGTCGTGGACTTATGATGGATTTCAGGTAAATGCATCATTATTTCTTAGCGTTGTGCCGTAGGAAAATTTTGAGGAGGTAAGTCCCGAACTGCATTGCGTTTAAGTGTTTCGATTCAGGCATCGGAAAGCGCTGTGAGCTTTAAGGAAATAATAGACGATAGTATAAAATGGCGATATTATAACATAAAATGCTCTTGATACTTTTTGTATGACTTATTCAAAACCGAACCATTTGTATAGTTTGTCATCATTTTTAATATCAAAAACACGATTGAATGCACAGAGTATTTTCTAGGAAAGAAATTTATAACTTCGACTTACTTTTAAAAGTCTCACAAAAAGACTGTTGCTGAAAAGAAGTGAAATGAATAAACATGTAATGAAAATGAATGATTAATAATATATATTCGAGAATATTAAACAGGTTGATTTAGTATTTGTCCACAGTCTGTTTATTCATTAGAATAGCTCCACTGTTGCAGAAGCTCAGTATGCAATTCGAACAGTCATTTCGAATGTAATCATTCACATTACACCTCTCTACATCTCTGTTTCTACAAAACAATGGACAAATAATTGATCATATTAAAAATATGTTATTTCAACAGTTTTTTTTAACACAGTCCAACATTAGATACACAATTTTATCTATCGTAGTAAAAAATAAATCAATATTTAGATATAAATCTTCCTACTAATATTTGTTTTGCAAAGCTTAATTTTGATTATATTTGGCTTGATAAAATTAATATTGTAATTATTTCCTTTGTATCTAAAATACTGCCATGAAATGTATTTATTACATTCTAATAAAACCGATCTGGAAATCCTATTGTATTCTCCGAGTATTCCCGAACTGTTTTGCTCACAAAATTATATTTACATTCCACTCAAAATTGATTGTTGTCGGGCGACCCAAATATTAACATTTTATTTGATTTATAGCGTTTTACCGTTGATGGTATTGTTCAATACTGTATATGACGTAGAAAATTATTTTCTATGATTATGTACTAAAGTTTCACTTACATGCATGACGATAGCACTGCGCATTGTGTGAATGCACATGAATGTTTAATGAAAACATATTTTTAAGACTGTATTCTGAGGGTCGTATTGAAAATGTATCATTTTTATACTTTTTACCTTCATTAGTGTATGTATGTGTGTGTGTATTGTTTTCGACGAATTTCAATTAACATCAATGAACTTTCATGTATTTCAATATTTGAAAATGTAGACGATTGAAATACTAATTTGCGAATTAAATGAACGTTTCTTATTCAAGAATTTCAGAGTTTAAGCAAATGTTTGCAATATATAGAAATTTTAACCTCTTGAAAGAAATAGGTCAGGACTCTAAAATCGTCGTATTTAGTTGAAAAGGTTTTTAACCCAATCCGCAGTGACGTTATTTGGGTAATTGGCTAGTTTTTTTTACTAATAATGCTTTAAAAAGTATAATTGTGCATAACCGATATATGGTTATTTTGTTTATTTCCCATTTAATCCACCCGTTTGACATTTTATGATACTATAATAATTCATATATTATATTTATGATATTATGATAGGCGATTAATATCGCCTATTATAGGATCATAGATGTACAAACATTATAAAAAAATGAAATAAAATGGTCCCATAAGGTTCGTTAATCATGACACTAAATTAGCTTTAGGGAACGTCCTTACAACTAGGCAACTGGCAATTACACACTTAATTAACAATTGTTTTTCAGATGATAAAGTTCCTGATACGAAATACAGATAACAACATTTCATTTAGTTTCTTGCTTATAAATAAATTTATTTCAATCTTAGTCACCACTTCTTAATGAATTGTTCACATGAATCAATCATACACGCAGTGATTTTAGAATTCTATACTAAACAATTACAAATAAAAAGCTGAAGAGTTTGATTGCTTAAATAAATATTAAAATTTTGAATAATAAAATTAAAGCATATTAAAGCCACACAAGGCCGGCAGCGGTCTAAGCAAGCTAAAAAATTTACCTAATTACTGTGATACAAATCGCGGTAATTAGGTAATTTTAAACTTTACTTACAAAGAGCTCATTTATGACGATTCAGGTTTATTACTTCGCTTTCTTTGGAATTGCGTTTTACCTTTGACAAATAAAAGTCTGTGCATTTGCATCAATACGAGTTAGTAATGAAAAGGGCACCGTCATAATAATTACGTTCTTTGTATATGATAATTGCAATTCACATTTGAAACAAACGAGCGATGTGAAATTGTTCAATATTAAATTGACATTTAAATTTTAATACGTTTCCCTATTTTTACAAACAACATTAATAATTGTTACTTTTTATTTTTGTCACTAAGTAATGATACAGACAACACACATTTCAAAAGATTTTTCAAATTATAGTGACTCCTTTTAAATGAAATCTATATGGATAGCAGTTTTAGTGAAGCTAATTTATCCACAGAGCTCTTTCTAGTGAATCCATTAACTGCTGCTTTTTAAATTAAACTGTTTAACAAACGAGCAGAGATTTTTCTCAATTTTATCCATATTATATTATTCTTTCACTCTTCTTTTGTGGTAATAAATGATATAATAATGATTGTTTGATTTATTTCTTAATACGTTCATTTACAAATTTTAAATTGTCGCCACACTATCAAATTGGTATTGGAACTACTACGTATGGTATGAGATAGGTATTTCTGTTAGGTTTCACTATTCACTACGAGGTTGTATGAGCTTCAGGCGATGTACAAAATAATGAAATTACCAATTCCCACTCACCACTAACTTCTAATTAATCCTTAGGCTGGTGTAGACTGCCAAGCGATTTATATATAATAATGCTATGAGATATGTGGTTAAGGGCTTATAGCTCAACAGTAGGTCTTAGTTTAAATGTAAAACCAAATGCATACGATCTCAACAGTTTCATAACTGATAGTTACCTACCAGAGATAATACAGTCGATGTATAAGAGTTAAAATATAAACATTAAAAAAATACTTTTAAAAATCATTAAAGAGAAAAAGTTCTTAATAACTGTATAAAAAAATAATGTCATACAAATCTATTTTTTGATGTCATCGTCGGTAAAGGTGGTTTACCAGATGGAAATGCAACGATCGCCCATTAACACTCATACAGAGGGCTTAAATCTCTACGAATAGATTGCCGATTTTAACCTTTTAAAGTCCCACCAATCTATTATATATTATAAAGGAAAGGACTGGGAAGGGTGAGGAAAAGGATACGGGTCTCCGGCTGCCCCACACAACGAAAAAATACAGTAGCTACTATTTCATACCGATCTTCTGTGGGTTGAGGTACTTTCCCCGTTGCGAGCTGGCCCAATTCGTGCCAAAGCGTGCTCGAGCCACATAGGACTTTTTTGTTTAATTACTATGCAAGTACATTGCCGTCGGATAAATATTCTTCAAAGCCCGTCTGCAAACGTAGTTATGATAACGTTTGTGTATCATGCAAGATGCAATTACCCAAAGGAATTATATTCTTACAAGGAAAAGTTTTAATATATTAAAAGAGAAGTTATTAATTAATTCCTTTAGCTACAGCGTAGTTTTTATGCGTCTAGTACCTATATCTTTGATCTTTGCTGTTTATTGTTGTATATTGCTTGTTGCTACATACTAAGTTATATTTGATAATGATTTAATTATGAAATTTGTAAATATATTTAGATAAGTTTCCATGCTTCTATTTGAGATCTTTTTAGAAACAAACTGTGGCGTTGTCGCATGTTTTTAAGTAATAGAATACTTGACAAAAAATATTATTTTTGGTAAATTACTCATAATGTAGAATGATCCTGCCTCGCGATCGAATTTTTTCTATTCTTTCAAAATTTCTCATTTATAAAGCATTTCAATGCTATAAAACTTAAAAATTAAATTTACTCATAATGTAGTTTACGGTACCTAAAAAATATCACCCTCGAAGATATTTTTTTCAACAATTTAAAATGTTTTCAAGTAGATAATAAAAGCCCGCCCATCGTGTAATGGTATGGATGATGTCTTGCTAGAGCGTTATAATAAGATTTTTTCTGGCACAAATGCAGTTATAAGGATTAGCGTCAGCACATTCTCTGAATTCCAAGAATGAAGTGTGAAGTATGATTATTTATTTTTCTTTGGTTGTTTAATTCAATTACGATCAATTACAAAATCACAAATTCGCCAGATTCCCTTTCATTTTATACACTCTAAAAGCATTTAATTCTATGAAGCACAAAATGAATTTGACGGATATACAGGGATTTGTGATGTACTAAATAATATCACTACGGTTCAATAATTGGTAGCATTTTCAGATAACCACTTCATTATCAAGATGAGAGCAGAGTAAACGTTTATCCAACGTGTGTACTTAATACCTATCGATTTCAGCTCACTATTACTAAAACGTTATAATATTTATTTTCCTCATATCGTGATAATTTGTTTACAAAACCATGCTATTATGCTATATTAATTATATTTTGAAACGCTATGCAGAGTGGGCACTGATAGACAATACCATACTCATGGGATACGAATACAACTTACCAACCAACATATTTATTTATTTTTTATAGTTGTACATATTTAACAGTAATTAACCAAAAATAAAAACAATATGTTATAACTATAAAAAAGACCATTCTGCCCTATATGTACTATAAGTGCGTATATGCCGGCATGGGTACCTAAAAAAAAAGAAAAAAAGTGTGTGTGATTTTTTTCTGATTAATCCGAATAGGAGGCATGCAAAAATCAGTTAAATAAATTTTTTTTTATAATAATCAACCACTGGGTTGAATATTTATCAAAGTATAAAATCATGTATCAAATCTATTTTAAAGATTCAAGCATCATAACAAATTTGTAGTAAGTTATTTCACGTAGAGAAATAGAATAAAATTTGTCAACTTTTTCAAACTCCGCCGAAACCGGGACGGTTCACTCGTATATTTATCAAATTAAATCTTAAGTTGTTCTACGCGAGTTTGTCTGACAGTATTTCAAAAGTTTTGCCAAGTACAGTAAGTAAACAAAGTAAATTAATTTAATGGACAGATTTCCACGATACAGCCTTGGTGCACTTCTTAAATGCTTGTTTATCATTAAAGGGACTGTAGAAACAACAGTAGACTTTTCGTTGTTACTTCTGATATAATTGCATTGACAACTATTATAAGAGTTTGTGAATATGATAATTTGTAGCTTGACATATACTTATAGGTTGTGTATTTATTATGTTATAGTATAATTAAATAAAATACTGTTTAAGTTTACGTAGGAAAGGAGAGGTACGGTTGGAGCATTTATATCAAGCACGCATATTAACTCATTTTCGTAGTTTATTTAGTAATAGCAATAGTAATGGTATTTTTTTTCTCGAAATAAAGAGAAATTACAACAGATAATTTAAAAGTGTTAATTTTGTTACTTTAATACGCTGATATTAGGAGTGAAACTTATAGTAATCAATCGGAGAGTTTTGCTTTAGATGTATCGAAGAATTTTTATAAAACAATAGGGACATCATATATACTATATATCTCTACAGATTGAGAACAATTTACAAACATTTATTGTTATTTACATTTATAACATAATAAATTATTACATATTATATACATTTATAACCTAATAATTAAGTCCTTATTTATTTATGGTAATAAGTTAGAATCCAACGTGGTTTAAACGTTATATTGTATTCAATCTTAATTATTTAATATCTCAAGATCCATGACATTTAAACAAACTTTACATTTGCAAATTTCATCTTAAAGGAAATGGATTTTAATAATTTTAATTACTTTAGATTTTAATTATCTCAATGCAGTCTGTGGGGAAAGTTTTAATATTTAAGTGTTCAAAGTCCACTTACTCTCTAGTTTCTGAACCTTTATAGTCATGAATGCCGTAGGCAATGAAAGTGTTTCATATTTTCTATTAATAATTTTGTCACCCTAAAAATAAAAATACTTACCATTACGTAGATAACATTGCGATAAGTATTTAAATTTTAACAATTGATGTTATTTATAATAAATATGAATACATGAAAATGTAAGGATTGACTTGAAGACTGAAAATGTTCATTTTCTTAATAAATTTTAATAAGTTAAATAGAACAACACAAACATGTGTGTAGTTGTGGAATTATCTATACATATATTTAAACAGTAACCAAATCTGAATCATTTCTGTAGATTAATAACTTTTGATTCCTATGCAATTTGCTATGTTATAGACCCCAAAATATTTTTTCTAACCAAGTAAATTATGTTCTGTTATTCTGTTTGCATGTGAGTCACACGTTAAAACTACTGGGCAAAATTTAACAAAATATTGTGTGATTGGATGGTCTTTAACAATAAAGTAGATGTTTCTAAAAAAGATTTTTGCTAACGCAATTCGTTGACGAGTTATACGCATCTAAAGTTGCACTAAATGTGACTAAATGTCATACTGTCTCGTTTTCGAAAACAAAAGAAGTAGGTGCAATATTTTGTAATCCATGTGAGCAATTATTCTCTAAAGTTCTATGATAAACACCTTAACGCGTTTTAATCTTCCATTCTCAAACCAAACACACAAACTTCATTAACTTCCAAAATTGCAGTTGGACATTCAGAAACAATTCGACGAAGGTGATACAACAAACTACCAGACTAACGGCGAGTTCGACCTAGTGAGCTTCGAGGCTATCAAACACAATCAGTACTACTCGTGTTGCGTGGAGCCGTATCCCGATATCACTTATGCAATAAAGCTTCGTAGACGGCCCATGTTCTACGTATTCAATCTGATTCTGCCATGCCTTCTTATTAACGGAATAGGTGAGTGACCACAATTACTAATGGATTGAAGAGGGTGGTTCGCGTCTTGTTGGTTTGCGTTCGCTTACATTAAATGAAATGGCCGACAAGTCGGAGCTAAGCTATTAAGTAATACTAGCCGTATTACTTAATGGTCAGTTTTGTTCATAGCATCTGAGCAAATGTAGTTTTGAGAGCTAATTTGGACAAAACATTAAGATTCCATGTATTGGGAATTTATACAATACATATTGCATGATTTTTTTTTTTGTATTCTAGTCTAAGGAAAAGTAATATATGAATAATTTCAAATTCAATTAAAGTGATATTTTTTAACAGCTCTATTAGTCTTCTACGTGCCGTCGGAATCTGGTGAGAAGGTAACCCTTGGTATCAGTGCTCTGCTATCAATGACAGTATTTCTTATGACAATCCGGGATACTCTACCACCCACAGAAAAAACCCCTTTAATCAGTAAGTATGGTAATTATTTTTACTGTATGTTTTTCTTTATTTTAACTGTCCCAATTGAAATATGATTGCTTAGTAATATTATTTGCTATAAAATTATCGTTCATATTTCTATGAAAATGCAGATAAAGTTTTGAGGCAGACAGAAATAGATTTTTTTTTCAATATATTCCTTTCTCTAATAACAACAACACAACAAAATCTAATGTAAAATAAATTTTCTACCGATAGTTTTCCGAGATAAATTAGAATAGATAGGATTTATACAAACCTTATTCTTATAACTTAATACTTTGGTAATATTGCAATAAGTTTCTACATCATTGCACAATATTTTGTATCGCATATTATATTTCCTCATTATTTCCACGTAATTATTTTACCCTCTTCAATAGCTATTCACATATTGATCTCTTGTCATCAGGTCTGTACTATGGAGTGAGCACGTGTCTGGTTTCCTTTTCAGCTTCCCTATCTGTTGTTACACTGAATATATCATACAGGCAAGATTTTGTTTACGTAGATTGGATGTTAGTTAACAGACTATTTATTATATCGACTCCATTGCGTGGCTATTGTCCTTCTAACATTTATATGATTTCCTTTTTTAAGTGTGTGAATAATTATTGTTTAAAATCCAATCTTCTATAGCCTTATTTATAAGTTTATTTCAATAAATTGTTGAAGGAAACGCGTAGGAACTTGTTAGACTTACTCTATATTTTTTTAGTCGCTGCAAGGTATCGTGAGCTCTGTCATTTTATACATTCGCAGTAAAACGAGTATCGTGTAGCAAAAAAAAGGTTGTTTTTTTGTGACACAGAGCCGTTTATAGCTCAGTTTGAATCCGACAAAGCTAGTTGATTTTTTTTTAATTTTCAGAATTTCTTCGCGAATACTCTTTATGAAACTTAACTTCAAATTGTTTCACTTTTTTGCAACTGCGTAAAAAGTAAATATTCTGTACACAGAAAATCGATGCAGCAGAACACTTCGCGGACCTATTTCCCGTAAACATTATAGTAATAATAATTATATCATGAAAGACAGAAAAATGGAGATGATTTTAGACTAATATCATAGACAAATATAATTAATTACCAACAACAACTAAGGGTATATAGGTAATATTTTAACCCACTGTGAAGCATATATTTTCTGCAATACAGGAACTTTCGAACATGGTTCATTGTGATCCTAGTCTCAAAGATATGCTAGATAATGGTGTGTGTACATAGTAATGTTGTTCGTAGAGGAGTGAGAGGGCAGCCAGTGCCGGCGCTGATTCGCGAGCTGGTGCTGCAGAGGCTGGCTCGTATGCTCTGCATCAATTTTGATACTGACGCTACTAAGGTAATAATTACATGACAAATATTACAAGAAAATTACTACTTTACCCTGTAAGCATTTTTTACTCTTTGAAAGATTTTTTTTGGGTAGTTTTGTTCATAGTGTTAAAAATATGACTTCAATTATATTTGGAAGTGTAATGAATGATAAATAGATGATTAAAATCGGACATTATCTGATTAAGATTTAGTTTTTTATTGTTGTCATTTTTATAGTTTACGTACCTCATTATACCATCATTTGGAAATGTATATTTAACGTTTATTTCATAGTTCTTGAATGATAATTTTGCTTGAGATGTAATCAAAAATTCTTTAATTAAATCATCGATGTTATTATTAAGTCGGTCTTATCGTTCAGAAAAGTAAAACATTATGCAAATTTCCTTCGAAAGTTTGAAATTGAAAAATTTATCCAAATTACCTGCGAACTTTTGGCATCGATTTAAAATATACCAAGACGCCTCAATTTTGTCACAACAATTTCTCCGTTCACTAAAGTTTGCTTCGGAATTCGAGTTTAAGCTCGCTTGTATAAATTACAATTAAGTTTTCTCCCAAAATAACGTATCTATAGAAATAAAAGGAAGATTGTTATATCTGACTTACATTGAACTTGAATTAGTTTTATTCAGCTAGATTTTTACCGATTTTGCAAATTGCACGAGACACGTGTGTTTACCAAAATAAATCCTTTAGAACATAGTACTTGTGAGCAGAAGGTAGCACGTTTGTATTTAATATTCAAACAATAGCTTCCCCATCTTCAACTTGATCATTTAGGTCAAGGATGAATAGAGTAGGTATATAATATTATATTAAATGCTTTTATAGTTAAGCCGTTTCAAACCTCCGGCTCTGTGGTCGTTGGTTGATGTAGTATTTCTGTGATTGTCATTATGCGTCGTGAGCATTTTCATTAAAGCCATAACAAGAAGCCATAACGCGTTGTGGATTTTTTACTGTATCCACGAGGCGCTGTGTGTAATTTATAAGCGTAACATATATAGTGGATGTCAAATAAATTCCATTGTTTTTTTAGTCGGACAGTACCCTGGTGACGAGCGGTGGAGTCCAGGTCAATCCGCGGACCGGTTCCCGGCTGAAAGCGGAGATCAACTGCGATGGTACAGCACCTCCTTCCTCGCCGCGATTTTCACGCCACAATCACAATCACTTGAGTAACTATCTATTATCAGGTTGTTGAGAACTACGCGAACTATATAGTTGTACAATAGAGCGTGAAAGGCAGTTTTCTTTTTGCTTCCCAAAAGACTTGGATGGTTGTTGAGGGTTATGGCGGTTAATGAGTACTCTCTTGATCTATCCCATGTCACATAGGTTCGGAAACGCTGAGATCGTTTTATATGCAGTAAGGAATTTCCTAAAGCGCATGCTGGATGATCGTGAAGATCTCTGGCATGTTTATTTATTTGCTTATTTTAAGTTCACCAACAGGTATTACATTAAGAAGATACATCAAGTGAATATAAGAATTAAGTAAGATCTAAATGCACATCTTTAAAAGGTAAACACAACAGGCATATAAATTAAACAGCTAAAACAACTTAAGACTAAATTATAAAGACAACATTACAATGTTATACTGCATAATACATAATCGGTATAAGATTTTTAGAAATGTACGGCGGAGTTGTGGTATAGTATGTTTAACGATGATAACTCCCCATATAATGTGTATACTACATAATATAATATGTAAATTAGTATTATGACACTGTGTCTCCGCGCATATAGTATACACCAAGCGGCTTTTCCACTGTAATGTTATGGTTGCCATTATTCCGAACCTCGCATGTTTTTGCATTCCATAATGAAAATAGATTTATGCTTTCTTCGTTGAAAAGCATATTTGGCATTCTTTCTTAAAATAAAACAATACTTAATTTTTAGTTTAATAGCATTGAAATGCTTTATAAATGAGAAATTTTTAAAGAATAGAAAAAATTTGATCACGAGGCAGGATTCGAACCTG
>NC_052111.1:1827268-1836617 GCF_012273895.1 Zerene cesonia | reverse complement strand
TAAAACAATACTTATTGAGAATCGTTAACAATCTTTGCTGACATTTCGTTCAGTTGTTTTTTGAGCAATTTTCTCGTTTATCTTGCATATTTATATTACAATATTAACTAGTTAGCTCTAATTAGGAAAGACACAGTTACTTGTTAAGATACAATCTTGAGTTCGTTTGTTTTCAAGTATTGTTTTGAAATTGTCTTAAGCAGCAAAGTTGCTTCAATTAACGCTGTGTTCCAATAGCTTCTCATTTATAAACAAATCATTTTCCACCCGTTTGGTATTGAAGACTAAATTGAAAGTGGAAACAAAGGCTCTAACGAAGAGCATTAATGCGCGCGTGAATAAAATTATCACACGTGAGCTCGAGAACCTCTCATTCAATAAGAATTAATTTCAATCTTCTTGGATACATATCTTGTTTGACGGCAGTTATATTTGTTATGTCTTTGAATGAATATTATTTTAAACACATACTTTAATAGAATAAATAGAACAAATAAAACAACAACTAAATAAAATTCACATTTAAATATAAGACTCAAAATAACAGCAGTAATTGTATTAATCATCAAAAAGCACGTGGGATGAAAATTAATCCGCTGATAGTAATGTCATTGGGAGGAATACAGAATGAAAAAAATAAATTCTGTTCGTTTCGATACAGCGTAATTTTAAATAAAAATGTGTTTACAATATTATGTAAACCAGAAATATTTGAATGACGATAAACGAAATATAGCAAACCATGATTTATTAACCATGTTTTTGCAGATTGTGGAAACCCCATCTCAGGGTCGGTCCCCAGCGGACCGGTTGAGGCTGTTGGGTGTGTTGGAGCTTGCCCCAGGTGTGTGTGCTGTGGGTGCACCCTGCGCGAAGCTGCCACGAGACATGAACAGCGAGTAGCAGCTAGTGAGCGGTTGGATCGAGCCAATCTTGAGTGGAAGCAGGTTTGAATGATTTATGTTTGCATATTTATTTTTAATACGTCTGTTACCGTGAAACTCTGTTTTCCCTAGTTAGAACTAGTTATAGTTGAACGCCTTTGTTATAATTGGTTCTAAACTAGGAAAAATGTGTTAAATTTCACATATCCATTAAAAACAATAAGGAACTCGGAAACCTGAATGGACTACATACACGATTTTAGGTCTTGATTAGAATTATTGACATTGTTTTCAATATCTTGTTAGTATTGCAGGCACTATCCAATATAGCGTTGAAAGACTTTATAAAATAATTTAGTCACACTTGGAAAGATATGGTATTTTGATAATGATATTGATGTGGTTATCGATTTGTACACAACGATTTGCTTATTTTTATCAATTTCGCGATCGTTTGATCAAAAGTCTGAATAAAGTTTAAATAAAATTCCAAGGAAGGTTTGCCGTGAAAGGCATTAATTGGGGTTAACGACATTTATGCATGATCCAATTTAACTTTTCTGTTACACTTCATTTTTCATTGTATTTAAGAGATAATGCTATACTTATGTGAGTTCAACAAACCCTTCTATATTAAGACAATTGACATGGAAAAGCTAATTAAAAATAACATTTTTTTTATCGTTCAGAAGCTAGCTAAATAGTATAAGATTAGTTACTTAGTTTTAACACGCCTTTAAAGATTAAAAAGCAACCATTTTTACATCTACAGATGAAAAATCTATTTTATATTTTTATATTTGGGAAGAATGCGATAGAAAAAAATATCAGCAGCCTGTAAATGAAGCAAACGAAAATAAAGAAAGTTTTTAATTTCTCAGGTGGCCGTAGTAGCCGACCGCGCTCTGCTTGCGGTATTCGTTTTGGTCACTACTCTCGCTACCGGAGCCATTCTTCTACCCCAACTCAAGAACCTACACGTTGGAAACACACCCTTAAAGCCACCAGCTTAAGGACCATAATTGTTTATGTATACACACAACAGATGTTTCAGTTTTCCATATTAAACGTAAATTAAAATTTGTGCCAAGGATGTGCCAACAGTTTACAGCTATTTAATTAGGTTAAATGTGTAGATAGATCGTAGTTTTAATGTA
This sequence comes from Zerene cesonia, assembly GCF_012273895.1. NCBI lineage: Eukaryota > Metazoa > Arthropoda > Insecta > Lepidoptera > Pieridae > Zerene > Zerene cesonia. The sequence goes on along the minus strand of NC_052111.1, from coordinate 1,834,576 downwards.
GTGTCTGATAAGTAACGAGTCAATTTGGAAGATCTATTTGTACAAAATATAAAAATGTGTTTTTCTCTCAGCTTGTTTTTTGTAATGATTATTTTATAGTTATAGTTTAAGGGCGTATCTATTAATTTAGAACAAAAATTATTATGTTTTCATTACTTATTTAAACAACAGGCATACAATACCTAAATAAAAATTCGAAATGATATTTCAATAGATTGTAATAATTTATATTTTCAGATATCGATTTATTCCATTACATGTAGTTTTAAACTGTGATTCTTTTTTACATACAAATGTTGACCAAAAATTCTTTGTTTTTACTTATACAGATAAAATGGCTATAGATAAATTAAGATTAATAAATATAAACATAGCGTAATAAATCGAAAATTTCGTTATAAAGCTCAAGCTAAATAATTTAGATGTAAATATTGTTTGTTATTACTTACGAGTATTCAATGTGCAATTAAATAAAACATGTTAATAAATGGGATACATATTATTTTGGGTCTTATTTCTAATGTATGAAATGTCGTGTCGTGATGTAAGATATCCCCGAAACTGCGGGTCCGATTATTAAAATTTTACGTGTATATCGGGTAGGTCTGAGATTCAGCCAATAATTTAATACCACTAAATCAGAGATTAAAGCAAGGAAGAACTATGTTTATCGAGCAGCAAGTTTTCTATAAAATATCGTACTATATTGAGAAGGTTGAAGCATAATGCATATTGAAAGGTCCGAAAACATGAGAAATATTAAATAAAAAAACTTGAGAGGTGTCAAGGGACACCCGGATGGAACGAAGTTCCTTTCGATTAATTAGTGAAGGTATTGTAATAATTTTTTTTTTAAGTTATAATAATATTTTAATTATTATTAACAAATGTAATGTTATATAAACTTAATCAGTAGGCTCTGTTCAATGCGAAATAGAAATGAAAATATCTGCTTGTTAAGAGAGAGAGAGACAGACAGAGAAACATGCGACGCCGCACAGCTTACAATAAATAGCTTACTATATAGCAAAAAGTGTCGTGACAACTTTTCATAAGAATTTTTTCCGTCTTCCCCTTTCACAACGCACGGTAAGGAACTTCGTTCTAGTAATCTTATCTATTCGTTTAAAGACCACAATATGCTGAACTTGAAGATTATGGAAGTGTCGACTTTCGAACCTTATCATTAAGCAGAGAATGTAAGTACATATCAAGTTATACGTAGAGAAATTATATAGGAACAACAGCTATACAGATGTCAATACTAACAATATACAACATTTTTTATGACATAGTCGGCAATGGAGCCGGTGGGTTGCCTGATGGTAAGCGCTACTGCCGCTCATGAACATTTGGAGAGGCGTAAGGTCAATTGCAGACCTTACGCTCCTACAAATGGATAACCGACTTCAAATTGGAATGGGATTTAATAGAAGGATTGACCAGAGGAATAAAAGAAAGGTCTGGGAAAAGTAAGGAAAAGAATATGGGCCTCCGGCTCTCCCACTCATGGAACGAAACACAGCAGTATGCTATTTCACACCGGTCTTCTGTGGGGGTGGTACTTCCCCGGTGCAAGTTGGCCTAATTCGTGCCAAAGCGTGCTCGACTTAGGAACTACATGGCCGATTTCAAAAATTCTTTTACCGTTGGACATAACTATTGCAGTTGACGTACATGATATACATAAAATAAAAAAAATTAAATAAATACAATTTATAAGTAAGTACAAATATCAAATTTACAAAAATGTTCTGCCTCTTGAACTAGGTTATTAGCGGTATCATGACATTCACATTACATGAAATATCGAATTTACGTTTTGTTTCAAAGGGCTATGTATCATCATTCCAAATAATATATAACAAAAAACCCAATACAAAAACAGAAGTATAATAGTTCAATTGTAGAAAAATATACGATATATAATAATATGATAATGCCTCATTTTTTAGATAAACCTCTTTTAAAAAAATTGTTAATCTTAAAAAGCTCGGTATGAATGAGTTTAAAATGAACGTAAGTTCAATTTATATAAGTATGCTCATAAAATTACGAGTAATTCGGTTTCTAATAAGGCTATCATTTACAAGCTGGTATAATTTTATTAATTTACTCATGAAAGTATAACAATTAGTATAAGTACTTACATCAACCGTCATTATAATTGATAACCCCTAGTAGAATACAGAATATTAATATAATTGTAAAGTAATATAATTGTGTAAGCTAACGGTTGAGCGCAGTTTTCTATTATAAATTTAATGGAAAATATAAAACAGAATTGTTTACTACTTGCCTGAGTTTCATTAAAAACTCAAAAGTAATAATTGTTCTTAACAAAAAACTAAACTGTCTTCAAATTGTCATAACTAGACCAAATATAAATGGGGCCACATGGGAGGTACTAGCTAATTCAAATAAAATAATTGGTGCACCTGTTAAGAAATTATGATATAACAAACACAAGAATACAATCGCATTCATAACCTCCTCCTCCTTTTGAAAGTCGGTTGAATATTTTTTCATAGAAAAAACATCGTGTAGGTAGCTGGAAGACATTTTCCTGTCGCGCAATCTGTACGTACTTCATACCTTTATCGAAAACATTAGTTACTTCCTTTTGTTCGCTTGATAGATTCATCTTCTGACAATGCGAATCATTCTCATTACATTTCAGTGAAAAGCGCGGGAACGATAGATATTACAATGTGAAGAATGGTAAATGATACGAAAGTTCTAGTTTCTTTTGTTCAGGAAAAAATATTGGTACATGAATGTCAAATAGTAATGAGAAATGAAAATAAAAGATTTAGCATTTTTCATTATACTTATATAAAACTATACTTTTTATAGGAAAACGCAAATATCAAAAACATTTTGATATAAACATTTTCCTTAGTATTTATTATATTATCTGTGCCCAAGATATAAATATATTACACTTTATATTTATCACATGAAACATTACGACTGTTTAATTCGAATTCCATACACAATCTGGGCTTGTATATTGTCGCTTAAAATATGTAATAAATGTGATATTATATTCTATCAACAGTCTTTTGTCTGTAAGGGTTTTATAATAAATAAGCTTTCAAACATGAGCTGTGTAAAGGATTATCAATTTATCACAGTAAAGCACATCTAATTAATTTACCATACTGTTATTAATAAAACATGCTTTCTGCCTGCGCCTACGGTCGTGTTTACACTAACCTTTTTCTTACTTTTTAGCTTATATACATACTAGCTGCATCCCGTGATTTTACTCGCGAAAGTCTTTATCCCGAAGTAATATCGGGATAAAAAGTTGTCTATGCGTTATTCCAGTTGTCCAGCTATCTACTTACCAAATTTCATTGCAAATAGGTTCAGTAGCTTTTGCGTGAAAGAGTAACTAACATACACATACACATACTCACAACCTTCGCATTTATAATATTAGTAGTGTTTTTAGAAAAATTAAAGTGTTTGACTAATATCAGGACATCAAGACGAGATAGCAAATAATAATATATTTCTACATAAGTTCTACAAGGACCTTTAGGTACCAGGATGACAGGGTAGGAGGACGTGAGTGGCGAGTAGGTATGAAATAAGGTTCCCTCTGCAAAAACCGATTTTGTTTCAGAAATTTAGGAATAAAGATGTTTAGCTGAATATCTATTTAACAAGAAACGTTACCTAATTTTCTTCATATAGTGTAGTGCGTGAGCGATGAAGTTATGATTGCGTAGTAAGTTCACATTTTTTAAAGTTATTGGAACAGTCTAAGTAAAAATACAAGGAAATTTGTGTCTAGGCAAGCGCAGGTGTGGTAGCAGTAACATCGTAACCAAGCGCTTTCCTAATCACCAAAAAATCTAAACAATTTTAAACGCATCAAACAGAATCAATCGTCTGTCACCAAATAACGGTTTTCGAGACGACAGCGTTAGTTCCAAGCTTGCCGCACACCAAAAAGATCCTTGTTCCACGGATCATACAATTGTTCCTTATTTTACAGATATATTTATAAAATGATTTCTTGCTAACTTACACATACATATATGTGGAACGTCACTAAAGGTTCTTTATAAATGTAAGTAGGCATTTACTTTAGAATTTAACTCACGTTCACAACTTTCCTGTACTATTCCTGATTACAAAAGATCGAATTAATGTATCCTGTTGACCTACACTTTAGATGGATTAATCCAATGAGTCTTGAGCGTACCTTAGGGGAATTAGTTACAATGAGATAAGATGTATTGGGTATTTATTCGACTATTCGTAGTGCATTGAATACGACCCTTAGTTTACTTCGTCGATTTAAATGAATCATTCGGGTTATATATTGAAACATTGCGTTAATAAATAAACACACTATACGTAAATTTCCATTAGTTACTAGACTAGACAACGATTTGACTACAAATAGCATAGCATATAACTGTAATAGTTATGTTATTCTTTTATTTCCTTAACCTTATGTTGCTTTTGATTCTTTGTCACATTTTCCACCATGTTTTATTCAAAGTTTCATAACATTAATATTAAATTTCTTAAGAGAAGCTCTCACTGCTGGCCAGTTTACACAAGACTATTTTTCAAGCAGTTTAGCACCATTACCATTCATTTTACTATTCTGTCTTATGTGCTAAATTCATGCCGCCACCGAAGTAAGGTTTCAGTTGAAGTATTAGTGAGAGCCATGCGTTTGGTTTACAATATGAACGGTTGAATGGACGGTTGTAACATTTTTTGTTGAGTAATCTTTTATTTTGGTTACAGTTTATTTGAAACGTTTGGTCACCTAAATCAGTGCAATAGTAATGCCTTAAAATAAAGTAGCCTCGAGCAAACAGAACTAGCATGTACCAAGCCAGCCAAGATATTTACTTGTTTGCAAAAGAAATACATATGACATGATATTTATTTACAAAAGAAACTGTCTTGCTGTCTTAGCTTGAAAAATCAGGAAAATGCATCCCAAGCAAAAGTATAATAATTACTTTAATTTTATATTCTTGTTGTATAAATTACGTTTTTTTGTTTTCGTCTATAATTCGTATGAAATTATTTGGTTTTAAAAAAAAACACTTTTAAAATTTGTTTACAGTAGATATATTCTCCTTCTTAATAATTTTAAATTTTTGTCAATACGCCTATTATATATTTAAAAGTTTAGTTTAATTTATTCCTGTTTAAGTTCGTGATTAAAAAAAACTAATAAAAGCAAATACGCTATTGTGAAGAAAGATACATTTCATATGCAAAACCTCTTCAACTATGAAGTGCGTGCAATATTTGAAAGAAAGCTGTAGCCTGTAACTGTGTCTTTCACGAAGATTAAACCCTTTTATTGCCGTGCGAGGGGAGACATTCAGCTGACTCCTTAGATACCTTCACGAGAAATAGTGTAGGCATGTTTGCACAGTAACGTGGAGAGTAACTCCATATCACGGTATCATATTTAATGTACTATAATATATTATGGAGAAATATTTAATATATATCGTAAAATTCTAAATTTCAGACTTTAAAGTCTATTAATTAGGAATTTTAATAATAATCCACGTCAAATTTGTGGTTTGGTTATGTAACTGGCGGAATATGATGTAAAAAGAATATTTCATTTTATATTTTAGTTCTGGCTAACAACCAAACAGCAGCTTGTTATAGCGAGAGAGTACTAGACGAGTGCTTCTATTTCAATGAAATATAACAAGCGAGAATATCACCGGACTAAGCTGTCAATTTTAAATATTAAAACCACACTCAAATCATTTAATTCACAAGCTATATATCACAAACAGACAATCTTATAATTTTTTTGTTAACGAATACTCAAAAGGATTGTATGCTAATGACTCCATAATTTTTTCTTTGAATATGTGCGTAGTTTACCTCTTCCCTCTGAAGTTATACTTATATAATAAATATAATATATATGCATTTAGATAATATGATCCGAATCCAATTAGTATGCGTGGTGTCAAAGTCATCACTGAAAATTTAGATGATGAATGCTTTTTTAAGCTGGGTTTGGGTTTAATTTTTCGTATTAATAGACTTACAATCTTAATTTAATTTTAGTTTGAATGAATATACCCCAGAGCTTGATGTTTACCATCCATCTGATACAGTCACTCACAGGGGAAATCCAACTAATGATGTTAGCGAGTAATTATTTCTTTCCTTAAAGCAACATTAAGTCTAGAATAATTAACTTCATTATAAATTAATTTATCTTCTTGAAACATTCGTAGAAATGCACCTAAGTCTATAATGATTAATTATAGACGTTATAAAATATTCTTGGAATATTTCTAGTAATTAGAATAATTAGTATAGTTGATATTTTCTCATTTCTCAAAGTAATTACTTATTGTTATTATTTGCTTGTCTTCAATACTAAAAGTGGCATTTTCTTCTAGTTTTTATTCTCAGGTTTAGATACCTCCTAATAAAAGTACCTACCTATGTGACAAATTTTACCCAACCTACATTTATAACCTGAGTTATTATAAATGCTACACAGACACAGAAAGAAAACATATTTCTGAACATAAACGAAATAAGATGTGACATTTCATAAAAGGATGTATTATGTTCTTAATAGTATGAGATATTTGCGTTGTCAGTAAATATTTCACTCGAAGACGACAGCAACAGATTGTAACATTTTTCAAGTGGAAGTGAGTACATTAACCGCTCTACGAAACATAAGCGCGGATATTAAGTACATAGTTGCAGTACTTTTATTGCGCTGGGAATTCTTTATCTGAGACCGACTCAAATATTTGTACGAGTTAAAAAATTAAATAACATGTGTAATGCTATTCTGTAGTTCTTAAGAACATTCTTCATATCATAATATTGTGTATCATCACACAAACATCACGCAACCCTTTCTATTTATAATGTATTCTACGTTATAAATAAAAAATATAAGTAAGTCATTAAAATTCTAAAGAGTAAGTATGTTTGTTTTGATTTATTTGCCAACATTTGTTCATGAAAAAACAAAAAAGGGATAAAATGCCAACAAAAGCGTTAATTAAATTGATGCTGTGTAACAAATCAAAGTGCGGACCCAAATCTTGTATCCATCTCTTCTTACAAGCAACTTTATACTTTTCCTTAATTTGTCGAATTTTCCTCGTAACCATTGTTTCAGGTGGCAATTTTCGCGGAATACTATTAAATAGGTAAGATCGGTTGTCATAAAAAGTAAGAAGTGTAATTATAAGGTGTTAAATTTATATAGAACTCTTTTATTCATAGATCGTATATAACGAAAAAGCAGTGGTGGCTCAGTGG